>NC_138202.1:241836852-242096852 GCF_964194415.1 Vipera berus
TTCAGAGATGATAAATGCATTAAGCCAATCAGCACATAGGTGACTTTCCTGCCAAATTGGCAGATCCACTTTTTCCTTCTTTAATTCTGGGAATCACTTATTTTTACACAATGTTTCCATGACTTTTATGCAGAAGAAATATATGTCTTTTGAGCGAACTCCACCCCATGCTTCCTCAACTATTTTAGTTCGTCTACAAATCCTTAGATCCCATTACAAAACTATCATGTTCCCTGTGCTGGAAAAAAAAAAATTCTGCTTTTGTTAGTCCTATATCCTGTCTTTTTTTCCAGTAGATCAAGGAAATACACAAATGTGCTCTATAGCAACCTCAAGAAATTAATAGTTAACTAAGGACTAACTATCAATAATAATGAATTTGAAGAACGGCTGCAGCACTTGGGTTTGGCTAGTCTAAAGAAAAGACAAAATAGGGGAGACATGATAGCAGTGTTCCAGTATTTGAGGGGCTGACACAAAGAAGAGGGGGTCATGTTATTCTCCAAAGCACCAGAGGGCAGGACAAGAAACAATGGTTGGAAACTGACCAAAGAGAGAAGCAACCTGGAATTAAGGAGAAACTTCCTGACAGTGAGGACAATGAACCGGTGAAATAGTTTGCCCCCAGAAATTGTTGGTGCTCCATCACTGGAGATTTTTAAAAAGAGGCTAGACAGTCACTTGTCTGAGATGGTATAGGTTCTGCTGCTTGAGCAGGGGGGTGGACTAGAAGACCTCCAAGGTCCCTTCCAGCTTCTGTTCTATTCTGTTCTGTTCCTCTCAAAGAGGCTGGGTGGGCTAACCCTTGTTTTGAATGGAGATGGTTTGCTGCCTTAGGGCCAGTATCAGTGTTGCTCATCACAGGAGGCTCCATTTCCTTTTTTGTGAGGCATCTTGTAGAATGCTTGTGCTCTCTTCTCCATGTGGTAAACCCTTGAACTGGGTGGAAGTGGCACCTCATCTTTGGAGACCAATGGCAACTGCTCCTGATGGTTGCTAGACAGGCCCACCTAGGCTGACTGCAGATCTTCAAGCAATGGTTCATGAGATAATTCCAGAGCAAGCTGCTCACTGTTTGTCTCCTCATTCAAGCTCACCATGACACAACTCAATGAACCAACATTTTTCCCTGTCCCTGATCCCAGAGAAGACTAAGGTCAATGTACAATTCTCACCTTGTGCAAGATGAAACTGTACTCTAGCCCAAAGAATTTGGAAGGAATCTGAGAACACAAGTTTAAGTAAGTCATTTGGAACATGCTTGCCACCACTTTCTGTGTAAATAAACCTCTGATTAACCTGAGCTGCACTGATGCCATTACATAGTAAACACTGTGGCTGTTGTCTCTGAAAATACAGGGGAAAAGAGCCGTAGTCTAATTTAGTTGATTGGTGGTTAGCTAACGTGGGCCTCTGTAAATGGGAGTGGTTTATTTCATGAAATTATTATGTGACATTGGAGCTGTCAGTTCTGGGGCATTAATTGACATCTTGTATCAAGTTAGGTTAATTATCTCCAGCTTGGTTCTGCTTGAGTGGACCTCCATACCTGCAGGTAGAGATCAGTAATGAAAACATAGCCTCCAGGGGAGCACAATTAAATTCTGTATGACCAATAGATTTGTAGGGCTGTTTCACCATAAGCAGAACTGGAAGATCTTGTGTCTTCTGACTGAACCGTCTTTGGCAAGTTGCGTTGCTGGGAAGCAGGGCTGTAAACCCAATCCGACCTTTGAAGATGCCTGCAGCAATCAAAGAGACTCCAGATGACAGCACCATCATCAGTCCTGCAAATCAAAAAAAATTCTTATCAGGTGTGGAGAAAAACCATAAAGACCTACAGATACCTGATTGTTTCAGGAAACTCTCTCAAGAAGAGCCTAGGAAGACTTTCCCACACACTAAACAAGTTGGAAATTACCTAGTGGGCAAAGTGATCAACAAAGGTTCTTTTGCCAAAGTGATGGAGGGACTGCACATTCCCACTGGGGAGAAGGTAATCCGAGCCTGGTTACATGAGCCTGATTGGCAATTGCATTCATCTCACAATAGCATGTGATAATTCATGAATTCTCTTCTCTTTTCTTGTTTGTTCATAGCTTTACTCATTTACGGTAACAGTACTCAGGTGACAGGTATAAAAGTATTGCTGACTTTTCTTAAGTTCTTAAACAGCTTTGGAAGATAAGGGTATATTTCATACAATATATGCTCTGTAGGTTTGACTCCACTGTGAGTTTCCCCCAATTGGGTGATTCTGCTGATATCTGAGTATACCTTGAGCATTTCAAGAGACTTTAGGTCATCTGTGAGTGCAGTAATAGCAGACTTGTTCAGTCCCCATGGAAATGTCTGCACTCAAATTATCTATAGGAAATGTACAAAATGTTATCTGAACATGAACCTAGAAAGATATTTGCTAAAACAGTTATGCCTCAAACATTACCACAGAACTGGATATAAGTGCAAACAAAGGCCTGATTACTTTGCTGGTCTTAAGAATGATGCATTTTTCTTTTAGTAGTCTGGATTTAATATCTGAATGCCATCCATAGCAATAATCAACTATTGCTGAGCTTGTTTATTTATATGGGGTGAAATGGGGTGGCTTTTGCCAAATTACAGTGGGAATTACCTGCATCATGAAGGATTAGTTCATTTCTGTGATTTAGGTAGCCATAAAAGTTATTGACAAGAAAAAGGCAAAGCAAGACTCATATGTTTTAAAAAATATGAAGCGGGAGTCTCGGCTACACCAGATGATTATGCATCCTAACATCGTTCAGCTGTATGAAACGTTGGAGACGGAGAACTCATATTACATGGTGATGGAGCTGTGCCTTGGGGGAGACCTCATGGACAGAATATGTGAGAAAAAGAGGCTAGATGAAGAAGAAGTAAAAGAATATACGAGGCACATCATGGCTGCTGTAGACCATCTGCATCATCACGGCATTGTCCACAGGTAGAAAGTACTGTTTCTTTTTGAAGTATGGGTGGGATGAGAACGTATTTTATAAATTGGTGGTTTCAGGTGCAGGTAGTCCTCAGCTTACAGCCACAATTGACCCCAAAATTTCTCTTGCTAAGAGAAACATTTGTTAAGTGAATTTTGCCCGATTTTGCGACCTTTCCTGCCACTGTTGTTAAGTGAATCAGTGCAGTTGTTAAATTAGTAACACGGTTGTTAAGTGAATCTGGCTTCCCCCATTGACCTTGCATGTTTGTAGGTCACAAAAGGACATGCCATGACTTGATTGCACGACCCGGGACACGGCAACCGTCAAAAATATGAACCAGTTGCCAAGCATCCAAATTTTGATCACATGACCATGGGGGATGCTGCAACAGTCGCAAATGTGAAAAATGGTCATAAGTCTTTTATTTCCCCCAGCGCCATTGAAACTTTGAATGGTCACTAAATGAACTGTTGTAAGTTGAGGACTACCTGTACATTGCTGGCAAACATGCACATTGCCACATTGTCTTATGAAAAGCAGCATCCAATCAGTAAGTTCGTCAGATGGAAAAAATATATATGCTTGAACTATCCCATTTGAATATTTTTGAAATATTATAAAGAATAATGAATATTATACATACTTTTGAAGCAGAATTTTTGGCTCATATTAAAACTTTAAATAAATCAGAGGGGGAAACTGAAATATTTTTTTCCAGATTAAGAGAGAAAGAGACTAGTAAAGTAGATTGTGTCTCCAAGATCCTTGTCCATAAAGCTCTTTCTTTAACAATAGAGTTCAGCAGAGCACTTTGGGCCAATTGTTATTTTTTTAGCTGAACGTGTCTCCTGGTTGCTGTTGTGAGATCCACGAGAAGAGACATTTGCTTCCAGAACTCAAGCAGATATAAAGGCCATATGTGTGATGTAAGTGTGTTTGTATGTGTGTGATTCAATAAATTTCTAAGGACCCATCAACTATGTTCCTACCAGTGCTTTTTTTGTAAGAAAAAAGGTGCCGGAACTCGCATCTTGTTAATCTTTTATTTAAATATATATATATTCCGTTCTTAACATAAATTTAATTTATTGTAATTTGTATTTGAGGCAAATGTTCGTAGAAAATTTTACACTAAAATTTTAAAAAAGGTTTTCAATTCACCAATGGCTTTTTAAAAGAAAGAAATTATTTACCTTTCGCACGTAGTCAATCACTGTACACACATACCCATACACGTCAGTTGTGTAACGAAACATAATGGTCGCCATCCGCAGTAAGCACTCAGCGCACCACATGACCAATAACAAGCTGAGCAGTGCCACAAGCCGAGCAGTGCCATCACAACTAGCGCAGACGAAGTACGCATGCATCGGACTTGACACACATGCAGCCCGCATGCACTGTTTTAATGATTTTGCCACTGGCCTGTTATGCTCAACAGGGCAATTCAAGCGCACGTGGACCAAACATCAAATTTTCAAAAGTTACTTTTAAAATTTGGAAAATCCATCGAAAAAAGGTGCCGGAACTCTGTTCCAGTGCATTCTATGACAAAAAAAGTACTGGTTCCTACTAATAACATTAAGCAGGTATGAAAAGCCTCAGTTATTAATATATGCAATGCTAATCTTACATTTCAAGACAGTGTATTTACTTTCAGTTTTCCCTTTTTTAGAGATCTGAAGATAGAAAATTTTCTTCTGGATGAAAACAATAGCATTAAAATTGTTGGTAGGTAGATATGAAGCTCTTATTAATCATTCTTCAGCAGTAGGCCCTGTAAAGTATTTGTAATATATAGATTTATGTCATCAGTTAATTGGAGCATTTGGAAGGTTTTGTGGACTCCTGAGTGGGTTTTTTTTTTTTAAAAAAACCAGGGGTCTTCAAACTTGACCCTTTTATGACTCATGGACTTCAACTCTCAGAATTCCTCAGCCAGTGTGCCTGGTTGAGGAATTCTGGGAGTTGAAGTCCATGAGTCATAAAAGGCCCAAGTTTGAAGACCCCTGTTTTAAGCCCTAACTCTTGGTGCAAGTTGATGCACTGCATCATACTGTTGTTGCAAGTGAAAGATCACTCCATTTCTTTCCCGTCATTCCTTGATTCCTTCCTACCTCTTAATTATTATACACACCACTCCTGGCAGAGAAGATCTGCCATAGAGGCTCATTCATATTAACTGAGGAGTTTGGGCTGCAATTCAAGGTAAAAAAACATTTCCCTCAAATATGGCGAACAACATCTGCAGAAATTCTCTATATGCTGTGCTAAAACTTCTTTTTCAAAATGTTGGATGTGCTGGAAAGATAAAAGTACATAAGGGCCATACCGCTCATTCTTGTTTTTTTGCCATTTTCCTCTTCTTCCTGCCACACTTTTGTTAGGAAGGAAAAAAAAGTTTATTGCTTTATATATCACAGTACTTTCCCTCATTTTTTGCATGTGTTTTGGAGAGTGAAATGCTGACATAAGTTTCCTTTTAAAGTGTCATCACCAGCACGATCTGAGAAAGCTCACACTGATGATGTGTGATGCCTTGGGGCCATTGTTCTTAACCTGAACATTTAATAGGCATTGATGCAGGAAAAATACTGCTGTAATGTCTTTAAGCCCTTTCCTGGGCTATAACAGCTGCAGTTAAAATCATGAATTTCCTGAAATTGGTGCAGGTTTTTTTACCCTCACTATTTTAAATTGTGCTTAATGAGAATGCCTAAAATCAAGCAACCACAAAAATTAATATAGCACACAGCTACAAAGCTTCTTCTATGTTCATGCACCCTGGTTAAGCACACACAATATACTAGATGGGCTAAAAAAAACAACAAAAAACAATCTCGGGGAGTTTGCAACTCAATACATAGTGCGAACCCAGCTATTGCCCAAGCATCTTGCATGAATCAGGCCATCATGTTAACGCATTATATGAGTTATTCTGAACGCATATTCTATGCCGCCTCCAACTGAGTGTTGTGTAAAGCTCCATAGGGTACCACTGATGATACAAATCTTACAAACAAGAGAGATCTCAGGGCCACATATCTATTTCCACCAGTGGTGGGATTCAGCCAGTTCGCACCACTTCGGCAGAACCGGTAGCTAATTTTTGGTTGCCCAGGCCCAGAATGGACTTCTGGAAGCGGCATCCACACAGAGAACCGGTTGTTCACATATTAGAATCCCACCACTGATTTCCACCAATGGTTTAGTAGCAGGCACAAAGGGCCTAATGAGCAAATTGGGAAATCATTAAATATCTGAAGGTCCAGAAACGTTTTGGAGTGTGTACCCTTCAGTCTTCCATCAAAGTCAAGTGTTGCTGTTATCCCAAACAAGTTGTACAGCACTGTTTTAGAGGAAGAATCATAAATGAAAGGCAGAACATGTTTCCATACAAAAGGGTCAAGTACAATTCAGTCCAGTAATTTAAAATAGATAATACAATGGTCTGACATTGTATAAATCTGCTTCAGTAAAATAATTCCATAGATATCTTGTGATTACATAGTATTTATTTCTTGAAATGATAATTTTAAATGTTCTGGTTAGAGTAGGACTGAGAAGATTCTGGTTCAAATGCCCACTTAGTATGCCTAGATTGAATGGCACTGGATTCAAATTATCGTCCCTTGTAGCAGTGTTGTAGGGACAACACAAAGAAGCAGAAATGACATATGATGTGTAAATCTTAATGGAAGAGCATTGGAAGGGAAGTGTAACACTTAAAAGTTATGTAGTGTGATGAGATATATTACCATAGAATAATTTGACCCCAACATTCAGTATTCACTATTCATAACATTATCTATAATGCATTTTGGTTGTGATAATCTATTAACCTCTTCTTAAAGTTAGGTGCCAGTCATAATAAATTGGCTCAGATATATCTCCATATTGATGTTATCATTAGGAAGAAATACCAGCACCGCAATGGCTGCTTCCAAATTATATAATTCTGTTCTACTTAAAAACAACAAAACAAAACAAGGAATGTAGTAGTATTAGTTGTGAATTTCAGATCTATCTGTCTGAAGTCTTTATTTGAATGCTTTACTATGAGTATTGTAGGGATGTTTTCTTGCTTTTCTACCGACTGGAATAGACATTAAATAAAATGAATATGTGAGCTGGGCTAAAGTAAGGATTGTTGACATGAGAATTTAAGCCATGTACAGACATAGACTGACAGACCTTAGTGTTCATTTAAAAAAAAAGTATTAAATTTATATAGCTGCTCATCTTGCAAAAAGTATAGTAGTACGTTAAAAAATTGCTTATACATTAATGTAGCATATTCTTTTAGAACAGGAGTTGCTAAACCTTTTGCCATCAAGCCTCCCTTTAGTGTAATCTGAATATCCATACCTCTCTAAAAATTTAAACACTCAGATGAACACAAAATGAATGAATGAATGAGAACAATACAATGAAACTTTGGGAAAGGGGGATTTATTGTAATAATGTGACTAAAAAGTTTTTCACACTTCCTCTGGATTCTGTCTGCATTTTCCCAAGCGAGGTACAGCTCACAATTTGGTAAACCCTGTTTTAGGACATCGTTTAAATCAATTTTCTGTATGATTAAAGCTGCTAGAATGTGTCATGCAGACTCTTAAAAATGGAATGTTTTTTTTTACCTGTTTGTTTCTTCAGATTTTGGACTGAGCAATATCGTAAAGTTTCAGGGCCTTTCCCAAGAATTATTAACAACTCAGTGTGGGAGTCCAGCTTACGCAGCTCCAGAACTCTTAGCTCATAAGCAATATGGGCCAAAAGTGGATGCCTGGTCCATGTAAGTAGATTATGAATGTTTCTATATCTTCTACAGAACTTTTAGGAAGACAAAATACTCTATGGTGTCAGTGGATAACTATACATAATGGGAACAGTTTTCTCACCTAAAAGTCACATTTACCCAATGTGAGATGCTAGGATATAAAATACAAGGAAAATAAGCATGCTACTCCAATATCTTGCTATAAAATAGGCCAAACTCTGACTACATAAAAACCTTTCCTACCAGTTGTTTTTATTAAAAGAGAGGGGTTAATCAGTAAGCTGCCAGTGTCTTTCCCCTGGGGATCTAAAGAGCTCTTGATAATCCTTGCCAACAATGGGATCATGAATTCATTTCAAAAATTTATAGAGACTTCAAATACTACTGTAGAAATAAGATTGTAAGAAATACTAAATAATGTTATGAAAACTGAAGTTGATAAAATGTATAATTTATTCAGAACTCCTACAAGACTATGCTACAGACACTGAATAAAAAAAGAGGAATATCCTGGAAGGGTTAATACCCAACATCATAAACAAGGTTTTATTATTATTTTTTCATGAAGGAATGGAGAAGAGAGAAAACTGTCTTTTCTAGATTTTCGTTTGGCTTTTCTTGTTCTATTGTGTAATAAATAGCTACAGTGTATAAAAACAGGAATATACATCATTGCTTTTTTGTAGGAAATAACTCACCCATTTTTGCTTGGTATAGCAAATCCCAGTGATAAACAGATTTGATACACAAAGGGAGGGGGCAATGAATTGAGCCATCTTTACAGCCGTTCTGTGTTGTCTTCTCCCTGGACAGAGGAATCAGCACATTTGCCATGCTAACTGGCACTCTGCCTTTCACTGTGGAGCCATTTAACATCAACCAGCTTCATCTTAAGATGGTCAATGGAGAAATGAATCCTATCTCTCCCAACATTTCCTCTGGTAAGGGATAGTTTATTTTATATTTAATATAAAACATGACACATATAAAGTCTGCTGTTTTAGATTATAGTCAGCATGGCTATTAGCCAGGCTGGTTGAGAATTCTGGAAGTTGTAATCCAAACACACCTGGAAGACACCAAGTTAAAACAGGTTTACAGTATATTGTTGCAATTTCTGTGTAACAGAACAAGAACAGCCATTTATGCACAGCCCTTTTTCAGGACAATGACCGAATGACTGATTGACTTTCTATCCTGTCCTTTCTCTGAGAACTCTAAATAACCTACACAGATGATTTTTTTTTCTACACAACAACAATTCAACCTGGCTGACATAGAGTGATGAACTCAAAGTCACCGTAGTCTTGTGTGATTTGAACATGGCTTCTGCTGGTCTTTGCAGTGCAAGGACAATATAGGAAGCACTAGATGACCCTGATAATCGAGTTTCTCCAGCTGAAATAGCTGATGTACTGTATCTCTTCTGGATTGGCTTATATTCACCATTATCCTAAATTCATCCTATACATAACAAATCAATACATGGCAAAATAATCAAATGGTTTAAATGGAAGTGGCCCCAAGTCTAGGAAAATAGATTTGAATGCAGTCCATTCTTTTCCTTTCCTTTTCTAAAATATTAACTTTTTAAAGTAGTGTTGGCTTCTTGCCTAGGTTTAAAGGGAAGAATAAAATGCTATGACTCCTCAGCATTTGACCTGGATCATTTCTCCATGCTAATTTTGAAGATTGGCCCTGGGATTTCTGGAAAGATGAGTAGACAAAAGGATATTAATAATAAAGTACATTTTGTATGAGTATGTAAGCCAATTACAAGAATAGGTCTATTAAAAGAATATCATTGCTGGAAGTGAATAGCTTGTCCCTCAGAAATTTAAAATCAGCAATGATTTCTCCGGTGTCAGAAATGTTGACTTTCATAACTTTTTCTTCCATGATGACGTTGTCAGGAGTAGCGCTTCTTTAATTCTCCCTATTGTTGTTTGTGGACTCTGCAGGGTGTTTCAAAAAAGCAATTCTACCCAATTTGTTATAATAACACTTTTTTAAAAAAATTCCTCCACAGGAGCTGTTCATTTTATGCACGCTTTGCTTGAACCTGATCCCTCAAAGCGGCCTACTGTTAAAGAGGCAATGGAAGACAAATGGTTAAATGATAATATCAGCAAACCACCAAATGCGTTCATATATAAAAATAGGTAATTCATGGCAAGTTTATAATGATAACTTTATTGTCACTTTGAATGTACACCAATCGGCATACATCAAAATGAAATTTCGTTGCATACAGCTCTCAAAGGGTCACCACCTCCGATATATACTTCTTGTTCGTGGCCCGCTCAAATTTCACATTGTCCATTTTAGTCTCTAGGGAGTGAACGATGGCACACAGGACAGATGGAAATGGGGCTCCATGTGGATTAGCCCTCAAATTCGCTTGTATTCTGACAACCTCGCCTTCTTTCCTTTTTCTGATCCTGACTCTTCCACCTTTTCCTTTAAGAGGCCTTGCTTCTTTTCGCCCCTGGAGCACACTGCCGCCGCCACCAACTCCTCCAAAAGCCTCTCTCTCTTCCTCTGGGCCTGCCGACAGCCTCATCCAGTTCCTTTGCTCCATAAGCTCCAGGTCCTCTCCTCCTCTGCCTCCTCTGGAAACAGCCCATGCCAGCAAAGATTGTCGGTCATATGTCGTATGTTACCTTAGTTCCACCATGTTGCTCAAACACATTAAAATCTTCCTGATCATGTGGCCTATAGCCCTTACTATCCCTCCCAAAACTATTCGCCTTCAAGAGCCAATGCAGCCGCAGCCATTCTAGGCGCCGCCATCTTATCATCCTTTATTTCTTCTTTTTCAACAGTAATGAATTTGCTTGGAAGGGCTCTTTGGCTATGTGGTGAGAATGGCTTTGACCCTTCTGATTATGCCTTTCAGGTCCCATCATCCCATCATGCTTGTAGCATTCTGTTTATGGGCTGTGTAGTATTTACCGTTGTCATCATTCATTTTCCTGAAGGAAGGCAATGCCTTGCCCTGATTCCTCACTTTTAAGGACAACTTGTGAAAGAGATGAGCCTTTTACAGCCCTGGGCATAATTTTATTTGTTCATTTATTTAGATTGAAAAGAATATCTAATTTCAAATAACTCCAAGCACTGTACATAATAAAAACCAGAATCATAAGAGAAGCAAATAATAAGCATCCAAAAAACCCATTACCCCAGTTCTAGTTGCTTTGGGGGGGTACAGCCAAAGAACAGCAATTATACCTCCTTTTGAAGAAACAAAGCAGAAATACAATCTATGATTTAAAAAATCAATTTAAGAGGGAATGAAACTTCTCCAGAATAATTACAACTAGGTGAAATAAGACATTTGGCTCTCATAAGATCATAAACAGTTCTTCAAACATCATTCTCCCCCCTTACAACACTATGTGGAGACTGGGACACAGTTATAGATAGATGAGAACTGAGGCTCAAAAAACTTGGGATGATGGAAAACTTTAAACTCTACACAAAGATACAAACATTACTAGGAACAATTGCCAGAATCAAGCAAATTCAGCCCCCAGAAAGTAAAGCAGAGCATCCTGATGAAAAGATCTAACTTACTGATCAGTGATTTAACACATACTCTAAACTCTAATAAAGAGTTAAACTCTGGTTTTTTTTTCAGATTTCCAGTTATTTATTAGAGACTCAGGAGCACTTCAACCATATATTTGGATCACCCTTGGGCTGACATGTCCCCATTTGAGTTCCTTCTCATCTCTATTGTCTAGACCAGGGGTGTCAATCTGCCGGCCTACAGGCCGGTTGCATCATGCAGAGGCCGTGCCCACACCAGCTCTGGCAATGCAAAAAAAGTTGCTATACGTCGCAATGCATCACGTGATGTGGCCAGTTTGACACACCTTTGGTTCCCCATTCTTGAATGAATAAAGCATAGACCCACTATCCAGAATTCTACTTTCCTTTATCTGAGAAGACCAATGTCCCTGGGTGCTGTTTTAAGCCATCTCCTTCTGGCACTGCTGTCTGTTCCTCTGAGAAACAATTAGAAAATTGGTCCTCCTTTCTCACATCTCAAAGCCCTGTTGGTGCAGTGGTTAAAGTGCGGTATTGCAAGCAAACTCTAACCACAGCCAGCAATTCAGTCCTGACAGGGGGGCGGGGTCAAGGTTGCCTCAGCCTTCCATCCTTTCAGGGTCAGTAAAGTGAGGACCTGGATTGTTGTCAGCAATATACAAACAATGCTTCTACATTGCAAATTGCCCAGATAAGTACTGTAAGGTGCTATAGAGCAATATATAAGTATAAATGCTATTGCTGTTGCTCTCCTCCTCAATTCTTCCCCTCACATCTGCCTTAATCTGTCTCTCTCCAAATCTCAAGACAAGATGGAGCTGGAAAATTTCTTTCTGTTTTTGCTCAAATCATTTAGCTCTTCTTATCCCACCTATTTGGAGGCTAGAATTCTAAAAGGCCAATGTTTTTGTTCTCTTTAGCACAAAGGAATAGCCTATGGGTCATTTCCCATAGATGTCCTTGCGTTTGAAGTCAATGTAAAATTTCCTGCCTATTCTGTAGCATCATATATTGGAGATAACAGGGATTAAATGATGTGTGCAAAGGCAGGAGTACTCTGCTTTAATAGCAGTAATACAAAATATAGTCTAAGTCTGATAAAAACCCCTTCTTAGAAATAAAAGTAGAAACTATTTGGGATTTCATTTGAGAATAAGGAAGATAACCTTGATAAAAATATGCAAGAACTGCTTCCTAGGTGAAATGGAATGAAATATTTTTAAAGTCCAGAATAATGAGAGAACATTCAGCAGCAGCTCAGTCAGATACTTCCCTAATTCACTGAAGAATAAAAAGAAGGGAAGGGATAGCACAATCAAACTTGCAAGTCTCTGTTATTCTAACCAGTCTCAATAGAAATAGTTTTAGTCTTCATGTGGAATTAATTTCCTGGCCTTGTCTATCTAACGGGACTGACATTAACAGCTCATTTAGCAGACTCTGTTATGACAATGAGTCATGAAACATATTTCCACACTGCTAAACATCCACTGTAGGCATTCACAAGCTCGTATCAAGATGTTCTAAGTTCTAGAGACTAAGGGAGATTTCACCCCAAAGCCCTTGGTGAATCCTTGTGTTATTGTTGTGAGAGTTTGCCCCAGGACATCAGATAAATTTAGAACAAATTGTGTATCTGGGGGGAAAACAGGCTGGAAAAGCTGGTGAACTCAGGGAACATTTTTCAGACTGAATTTTGAACAGAATCACAAAATACCACATTTTTCTCTGGTATAGAAGAATATAGCTCAGTTTATTGTGGCAATCAGAGCCAAACAGGTTTGCTTATCACTTAGCCTCTTCTTTTCAGGCCTCACCCCAGTGAACTGAATCCTGTTGTTTTGAGTTACATGACAGAAATAATGGAGTTCAACCTTTCAGATGTTGTGACTGTCTTGATTAAAAACAAACCATCTTCCATCATGGCTACATATTACTTGTTGCTGAAGAAATTAATTAGATATCAGAGAGAACCCAGGACTGAAAAGGTAAGATATGACTTTATGGCATCTTTAAATCAATTAAGGAGCACATTCTGCTTATATCTTGGCTACAGTCTGTTTAATTATTTATATAATATATTTTGTATTACATAATATATTAAATATTATTATATTATAATATTATATCATATAGCATAGCATATACCATATCTTACCTAATTTATTATTTATATAAATAATTGAACTGTTATTAAATGTAGGGCTAGCATGCCTGATCATCTGGAGAACCTGTAATTCTAATAAGTGCAGCAGGTCAATCTGTTGTTAAGGTGATATCTGACAAGGGATTTGCTTCTTTTCATATACACATGTGTAAGGTCAAGCCATGTGATTAATGTACAAACTTGTCCAGATTATCTGTGAGGTGGACATGGCTCAAAAGTTCTTTTCCCTAAGGGAAAATAGAGTGATACAGTCTTTAGAAATTCAAGACCACTACATGGCTACATAACTATAATTACAGATGTGCAGGCAACAAAGGGGGTCATCAGTGGCTTCTTCCAGGATGATTTAGTCTATAGCCTTGGTATATTTTAATAGTCTTATATCCAGTGACTGAACTTCCAAACAAGCTTGGCTACTTATAATGTCCCTAGTATTCGGAGAGTGGCATTTCTAGATTATGGGAAATAGGGTCCTAATATCTCTAAAAAACACAAGTTTGAAGAAGGTTTGAATAGATTATTCTTGGGTGTTTTCTTTAATTATTCTACTCTCACCCCATCTTCAGAAAGACCAGCTGTTAGTAAAACAAGAGCAAAACAGGCCTATTTGTACAAACATGAATTTAAAATGTTTTTTCTGTGGCAGCATTTATAGTAAAATATTGATAATCTCCATTTTGTTTTTACAAAAACTCCAAATATACTGCCTCATGATAAGCAGAATAGCTACCATATTTATACATAGAAAGCTTAAGCACTTGTTACTTAAAGGTAATGAAATAAATGCCAAAGTCTCCTTCAAGTCATATTCAATATTTGGAAGTTTTACGGATATGTTTACATAATTTACTTGGTAGCATTATGGATATCATTGCTATTACTTTTGTCTATTACGTTTTTCAAATTCCTAAGCGTAACATATGACTTAAATCCCCAACAACTTAGGGTAAATTTTATAACCACTACACAACTGAGAAACTATTGTATGACAGCTGTAACAGACACTAGCTCATTACTGCCAGGTCACCACCACCGAGTCATTTTTGCCAAGTCACCACTGCCAAGTCACTGCAAGACAACTCAACACAGTTAATTTGCTGCAGAGACAATTCACTGCAGGTGGCTGGAGAGAGAGCTGGGCAGGTGAGCTAGCAAATGGGCAGAACTCAGAGCAGCGCTGGAAGCTGCCAAGACTTCATATTTTCATACACCACCACCACCCATTGCCAGTGCTATGGTCACTGAGCTCTGAGCCATTCAGAGTTCAGGATGTTCAGCAGTGATGGTGGTAGTTCTGCAGGAGGGTAGCACAGTGGCAGTGGTGGGGGTGTGAAAATGGGACATGCCTGGCCGTCACCAGCTCCCTGCCACCTGCCCCGCCTACTATCACCACTGAATGGCCTGAACATCACCGCCACCACCACCAAATGGCCTGAATTCAAAATGGCCTGGAGTTCAGCATGGGGGCAGCAGTAAGGGTGTGTGAAAATGAGATGCCATCTGGCTGCAGCTGCCTCCCTATCCACCACCCTGCCCAGCACTGTTGCCACCCAATGGCCCAAACTCTGAACAGCCTTGAGTTTGGGGTGGAGACAGTGGCGGCAAGTGCAAAGTGTAAAAATGGGAAGCCCCCAGCAGTCACTGTTGCTCTGTGCACACCTGTTTGCTTGCCTGCTCACCCAGCTCTCCCTCCAGTGGGAAGCCCCCGGGCACTGCCCCTGCTTTGTGCTCTGCTCACTTATTTGCTTGCCCACCTGGCTCTCCCTCTGACCGCCCATGGCAAGTTGTCCCCATGGTGAATTGGCTATGTTGAGTTGTCCTGCAGCAATTAGACGGTGGTGATTTGGCAGAGGTGACTTGGCACTGGTGAGCTGTCCATGCCTTGTCCTAGACCCCGCCACACACACACAAGTCCTGCTATGCTATTTTGTCATGATAGAGGGGTGTTCTTGGGAAGGTTGAGTGAAGAATGTTGAGAGTAAATATTCCCAGAAGGATCACCCAAGGTGTGAAGGTCATCCCAACTGCCCATCTGAAGCAAGCAGCCACCTAGAGTAGGTAGCAGTATTATAGGAAAATGCTAGAGATAGATAATGTCTTTAGTAATAATGGCAATTAATAGTGTGTGACAGCAGGCTATGCTGAACTACTCCTGAATTTGTATCAAGAAAATCACATGAATAGAAATTGACATCTAATGTACTTCCTCATCCCTCACCCTCTTGTCCTTTCCCACACTTACTGAACATATTCATAGCATTTATTTTCTGGCATGGATAGGAGCTCCACAAACTCCTGTTGGGGTTGTAAAATAAAATATGATATGAAGCACATTTAATGTTCCAGTAGGGATGATATAGGGCAATTTAAGAATCCCTGATAGCATTAGAGGCAGATATGAATGTGGAAACTTAGATGTACAGGACTGAAATCTTCTATATCTTTCCATTGTCCATATCATTACCATTACTGATCTGTTCCCTATAGTCCATTTGGCAAGAACTGACATATAAGATTTACGAGTGATTTCACCTCCATTATTGGACTATCAATTCAAGGCCTCTCCATTTTATAACTCCTCTCAATGTTAACTGTAGACATTTCCCTTGTGAATCTATTGCAATTTGTACTTTTTTTACATTGTCATAAATATTTTGTTACTTGAATTTTAAGCCTTTTCTGAAAGCTGTAACTGAATTTATTTTCTCCCTGGCATTTGTTTCTGCTATATGTGTTAGCAGTTAATTCACATTATCAAGTTGTCAGGAAAGAAATAACCTTATATATTCATCTTCATTGTTCAAGGAACTGCATTAATGAAATGGTTATCACTGAAAAATAACACCCTAGACTGATCTTTCATAGCCCTTTGTATCAATACAGACAGAATAATTTTCATCAGTGGACAATATTTAAGTTCTATAGCATATAAACATATTTCAATATACTAATGTTGGTGATAGCCTCTTGGTTTCAGATGTTCAAAAATACTTTTCATCGAAGCATAGAATCGAAAAAAGTCATAATGGCTATTGAATTCAACATTCTGCTGATTATAAAATAAATGTGAACATTCATGAAAGGTGATTATCTACTTTGTGCTTTAACATCTCCACCATCACTGTGGACAATTGGCTCCACTTACTCTTTGAGTAGAATCTATCTTCCTGTTGACCACAATTTTACCACCTGCACTTTGGGATGATGAAGAATAGGACATGGTTTTCCTTTTCTTTTCATGTACTTGAAGAATGCTATCATACTCCCCATTAGTCCTCCCTTCTCAAAGTATAACCTATGTAGTGCCACCAAACTACTTCTAAGTCTCCAGCCCCAACTCACTCCCCATCAACCTCATTTTCTTGAATTTGCTCTAGTTTCTCTGAATCTTTTAAAAACATGTTATTCAAATCTGGTTGTAGTATCAATCTGGTTCTGATCAATGCAGAGTAATGGCTTCAGTGAATATATTCTGTCTATTAGAATTTAACATCCATCAGTGGAACATACTTGTTTAGTCACCCTATGTGGCTCTCAAATCCACTCCAGAATGTGGTGACACCTTTTATCATAGAGGTAGGTTCAGGAGGAAGAACAGTTTAATCAAAACTCTGTATCTGTAAGGCCAGCTGTTTACACAAGAGTATCATCTCTAACAGATGTGATAGTTGAGCCTGTGCATATGAATTATGCATATCACCTTTTTTTCTTAGTTCCAAAGAACTGTAGTATGAGTGTTGAGAAGATGTGATTTCTCACACTAAATCTGGGGAATGATATCCGATTCTCCCTCATCATCTAATTGTTGTGCTATGTTCTGCTTGTCCAATAAAACTCTCCTCTAGAAAAACCCTGAAGGTTTAATTTACTAAAGTTTAACATCTCACTCTTTATAATCGTGACTGCAAACAGCTGGTCACAAAAGTGTCTATGGAGATTCTCAGCACCTTTGGAACTGGTCACAAAAGGTTTTGCTTTAGGCATGAGAGTTATTTTGTTTGATGAGAAAAATCTACTGGAAATTTGGCTTTGAAAAGACTATAAGCAACCCAGAAGTTTTTTTTTCCCATGGCCAAGTTTGAACCATTAATTATACAAATAAAACAGGGCTTGTTCTATTACACTCTGTGATTTCTCCAAGCAACTTGCATTTTATATCATTTGTTGTAAAAAGGACAGTCTAATGCCATCCAAAACCATTGAGTTCAGCTTTGCAGAAATAGTCTGCAAATAGACATAGCCAAAGAACTTTCTGTCCAGGTGCTTAAGCAATTAGTTCTTACAGATCCAGAGCATGGCAAGTTTTCTGATGGACAATAAATAAAATCTCAAGATGAAACTTTGATTTCTTAGCTAGAAATATATAAAATTCTGAGATAGTCTTTGATTGAATTGGCTAGGATGCTTATGTTATCTCATATTCACCCCGACCTCCAGTGTAGTATAGATGGAACAATCTATTTTTTCCAAATGTTACAAAATTGTTGAAGCAATTGTTGAGAAAAAACCCCCACAGTTTTAACAATCTCTAATACAGAGGGGCTCAACAGAAAAGTTTTTAATTCTAGGTGTCTCTCTTCTTTCCTGAAGTCACAAAATGCACTCAAAAGTGCATATATTATACATACTATACACAATGCATATATCATATATGCAAGTGCATACAAGTGCAAACAGTATACTATATATTTTACTGGTTTTAGTCAGATTGCTGAAATGTTACTATAAAAGCAATGGGCATTGAAGTTTAGTACTAGAATAGACAGCTGTCATGTCAAAACATCTATTTAAATATGCCTACATTATAAATCAGCCTTAGTCTCTGGATATAGAAATATCTTATCAAATATGCCTGGAAAAGAGAGTCTATTCTCAACCTTAGAAACTTAAGATGTATGTCTTTGGAGATTCTCAATCATCCAGGTCATGGTTATCACAAAAGTGATTTTTCAAGAGGCAACTGGACTTTGTTTTTCCTTGAAGATGTTTTGCTTCTCATCCAAGAAGCTTCTTCACTTAAATCCTTCCATTATCCATTATTCAGTCAGAACTGAAGAAGCTTCTTGAATGAGAAGTGAAACATCTTCAAGGAAAAATAAAGAAAGTCCAGTTGCCTCTTGAAAAGCACTTTTGGGGTTTAAAATGCATGGACATCAACTTCCAGAATTCCCCAGCATGCTGGGAGTCAAAGTCCACATATCTTACTGTTGCTAAAGTTGAGAAATACTACTCTATAGTATAAGCCAGTCCCAACTTTTCCAATTCTGGGGAAAGAGATTGAGAAGTTTCTGGGCAATATATTCTAAATCCATTGGGTAGGGAAGGGTTAGCTGAGAAATGGTATTGAGATTATTTTAGCTGCCTTGATGGCTTATGAAGGAAATTGTATGGGGACAATGGAGCCAATATCACAGATTGATGTATTATCTGAGATATAGCCTGTTTGGGCTCTGAAAGAAGATCCTCAGCTGTCTTATTTTCCAGTCTATTCTTCCCTTTGGGTGATGCACTGTTTGGCTTTTTTCTTCTTTGTTGATTGTGCATCCAAGGTATGCAGTTATAATTGCAATTGTGCTCTACATTAGTTGATATGTTTCTTTCTATGAACTGATGCTTATATTTGATATTACAGTACTGGCATCTTTTAATATGTGTGCTAGATGTTTCTTTGAAAAAAGTTCAATGAAGC
This sequence comes from Vipera berus, assembly GCF_964194415.1. Taxonomy (NCBI): domain Eukaryota; kingdom Metazoa; phylum Chordata; class Lepidosauria; order Squamata; family Viperidae; genus Vipera; species Vipera berus. The sequence continues at coordinate 241,856,004 of NC_138202.1, forward strand.
CAATCTCATTCTGTTGTTTTTGTACTGTTTTAGATGCTCAGTTATTCTTTGTTTCAATTTGTTTCTTTTTTCTTTTTTAGTTAGTGGGCTTTGTTCTTTCTGAGGAAAAGGGGGAGGAGAGAGTGCCTGGTTTGGGAATGAAAATGATTCAGTACCTGTGCTGGCTTTCTCTACTGCCAGTTCTCTAAATTGCCTCTACAGTCTGAGCTACTTCTGGCAAGTCTTCAATTTCTTTGCAACTCTACCCAGGGCAAAGAAAGCTAGCATAATAAGCTGCCCTGACTTCCAGTGACTCTGGACAGTTAATTTACCTGGTTATATTGACAGATCTATTTAACTTCGTAACTTTTTTGTGCACCAATGTAAGCTAAAATCTACCTTGTGAGGAAACAGAAAGGTAGCCTATTCCAGGGGTCCCCAACCCCTGGTCTGTGGACCAGTACAGGGCTGTGGCATGCCAGCAACTGGTCTGCACAAACAAGCAAAGCCCCATCCGAGGGATGCAGGCAGCACACAAAACCACACACTCTCTGGTCCACGGAAAACCTCTCTCCATGGAACTGGTCCCTGGTGCCCAAAAGGTTGGGAACCTCCAGCCTATTTGGTTAGAAATAACAATCAGCAACTTCTATTACTTTCAATACTAGTTTTCATAAAATTAAAAATAGATGCCTGAATTAATTTATCACTTTCCATCTTCTTTTCCCCCCTCTTTATATTGAGAATGAATTTGGTGTAATGGTTAAAGCATCAGGTTAGAAACTTAGGAGACTGTGAATTCTAGACCTGCTTTGGACACAAAGCCAGCCGGGTGACCTTGGGCTAGTCCCTTTCTCTCAGCCCTAGGAAAGAAGCATTGGCAAATCACTTCTGAAAAAATCTTGCCAAAAGAAATTGTCCAGGCAGTCTCCAAAAATCAGACATGATTGAATGAAAGAAAACAAAAACAATGTTACTGTGCCTGACGTTTCTGCAGAAAGAACATGACCCAGAAAAGCCTTGTTGTGAACATCCTGGAAGCATAAGTCAAGATGCAGATGTTCCAGTTTTACAGAAGACAAAAATGACTATAGCAGAAAAATGGAAAAGTGACCACAACAAAGCATTTCATTCCACAGTCCACTCAAAAATACCGTATGTCACCAAGGAGGATGACATTGCAGTTATTCTTGAAAATCAAGAAACCTTACCAGAAGGTAATATCTGCTGCTCTTTTTGATAATCTGAGATATTATAAATGTATAATAGTGGCAATGAATAAGACTTCTAACAAAGGACAAAAAAAATAATTATATATTTTTATTTGACAACATATTTACTGACTGGGTGATGAAAAATAATAAATAATAAATGATAAATATTTTAATGCCTGGAATTCGTATTTTGATATGCCTAATCAGGTTTATAAAGTGTGTAAGGGACTTGCATATAGAAGTTAATGACAAGGATCCTTGCAAAAATGAAAGTAAGAACCAAGAAAGAACTCTACAGGACTTCAGTTGATATGAAGAGCCTTGGTGGAGCAGTGGGCTAATGCCTCCTTAAGTAACACCAGCTGCCTGCAATTAGTGCAGGTTCGCATCCCACCAGGCTCAAGGTTAACTCAGCCTTCCATCCTTCCGAGGTAGGTAAAATGAGGACCCAGATTGTTGGGGGCAATAAGCTGACTTTGTAATAATGCCGCTTGGGGTGTGTGTGAAAGCCCTAATAAGCAGGCATATACATAGAATGAAGGCTACTGCTAAGCTTGTAAGCCGCCCTGAGTCTTCGGAGAAGGGCGGGATATAAATGGAATTAAAATAAAAAAATAAATAAAATAAAAATGTGTGGCTTCATTCATGCCTTCATGGAGCCCATTATTTCATTCATTACTACTTTGTACTGATAACAATAAAGGGCAGTTGTTTATTTGTCTAAAGGTGAAGCTAAAGTTTTTCATAACAGATAAAAGCAAAGAAAAATAATGGAGACAAATATCATTGGGTTATAAAAGCATTATTCTGAAATTTGTTGTTGTTGCTATTGTTTTTGCAATCGTGAATTGATTGATAAGTCTCCATGACTTTGACTCTTGCCAGCTTTGTAATATGAAAAGTTCATTAGAAACATTGAGTTCAATCCAGATATTTATTCCACCAATGGGAACTTCTGGAATATTTACATTTCTTCAGCAATCTACATTGTTTTCCTTTAATTTATGAAAATGGATCAGTGTTTGATGTGACTTATACAATTTTAGCAATGGGTTACATTATTCTCTACTTGCTCAGTGGAAAATATTTTTTTCCAGTGGATCAAACACTTTGAACTATTAGAAGGAGTCATCCTTGAGCCAGTCAGAATCGAACTGTTGGCTGTGGGTAGAGTTAGCCTGCAATGCTGCATTCTAACCACTGTGCCACCATGGCTATGATCAACAGATATTCTTACTTTGATGTTTATAGACTTTAAATTTGCATTAGCTGATTTCATGTGTTCTGTGTTTTCTTTAGCTTCCACGTTCGCAGGCAGAGAATTGATTTATTTTGATCTCCCTAAATCTCCACGTAATTCATGTGGGCCATTCAATGAGACCACGGGAAATGAACCACGGGAAAATGAAGAAGATGTTAAAGATTGGCCAGAAGTAAGAAAGTTGTATTTATGGGAAAAGCCACCTTCTGCTCTGAGAAATAACCCAAGAGATGCTATGAATTATGAGACGGAGAAGTCTTCTGTGTCATATATGTGCAGACTAACACCAAGATCAGCAAATGAAAACAGAATTGTAGATCAAGATCATATGTTTTTTCCTAACACAAAAGTCAAAGATCTCTTGAAAGCAATGAACAAGAACCTTCAAGCTCCAAAGTGGCAAGCTCAAGAAAGAAAGAGTTCTGCTTTTCTGGTTACGGAAACACCACAACTCTCACCTTTACCAAGATTGAAACAAAGTGCTACGAAGGATCACATTATAAAAAAGATCTCACGGTTGGGATCATCACAGCAGGAGTCCCCTGGCTCAACTTTTTTTGTTGGTATTTCAAGACCACCAGTTTTCCCAGTAACACACGAGCATACTTTTATGGTAAAAGGTTTGAGGCAATCTAAAGAAAAGTCCAATGACTTTTTAAAAAATGATAAAATAAAAAGAAATGTTCAACTCAAGTATACAACTAAGGATGCAGACTTAAATCTTCCCACATTGTCTCCGTCATATCAAACATCAGGGAAAAAGTCTGGGGTTTTAAGGTTAGATTTTGCATAAACAAAATGATTACAAAAAAGCACACTGATTGGAGCACTATGTTCAAGCCAGTAAAGAAACCAGTAACTTGTTGATTGGAAAACGGAGGCATGGGAAATAATTAGTTCAATGATTGCACAATAGATGCATCTCAGGTAGTGAATAAAAAGGTTTGCACTTTATAACAAAGAAAAAAAGAAATCACAAATTCATCCTTTGAGGAAGGTCAATGATGAAAAAGAATAATATATTTAGTCTGGTAGTTTCTCTTTCTGTCCTTTTATTCACACAGAGAATGTGCCAAATAACTGATGTTTGATTATTTTTATTTTTAAAAAGGCTCTACAATTGTACTTAAATGCAATCAATTTATGAAATTTACTGCTATAAGAATTTATATTCATAATGATATAGTGTATTCTAAAGGCTAAATATTGGCCAATACATTGTAAACTTAAGTATGTGGCAGGTTTTCATAAAAATAAAATGCAATATAATTCAACTTGTTTGGCATTCATGCCACCCAAGCTCTATACATAGAGTATCTCCACATATCAGTAAGGCTTCCAGCTTTGAACCAGGAGATCCCAGTGTTAAATATTAGATAGAATTCACAGTTAACACCACCCAGTGAATTACATTTAAAACGAATTTGTTACCCTCAAAGTCCCTTCAATCAAGTTTAATACATAATTAAAGATTAATACAGTTTAGCATAGTTTAATGTAGGTTTGATATAGGTTATAAATTAAAGCCAAATGTCATGCACAGGTTTTAGAGTACAACTTTTAATCAGGAATCCATATTGTCAAGAACGCTCAACCTGAAAGTCACACTGTAGAACAGAATTCACAGTAGCATCCCCCCCCCTTGAGGTGTAGAAAAGATTCCTGCAGTTTTTCTCAAGGACATTAAAAATACACAAGCACCTTCTCAGTCAGACTGCTGGAGTTTCCGCTCCTCTTGTGCAGCCTACGGACTTTTGTCCCTTATCTGAGGTTAGTTGGACAGCTGACATTATGGGAATCAGTTTCTTATGTCACTGAGGGAAGGAGGAGAGAAGCTAGAAACTAGACACTTAGAAACTCTGCAGGGCAGGAATGCTCGGTAATCCTATGCATTCTCTCCAGTTCAGTTGCAAAGGGGAAAAAGAAAAAAGATGTCAGGAAGTCTGGCAAACTTACTTTGCAGGTAATAGGCATCATATTAAGCCACATTTTTTCCTCACAATTTGTTTTGGTCACTGAAGAGATTTCTATTGAGAACACACAGAGGAATTTGTATTTCCTTTCAAAACCCAAAGGAAGCTCATTTGTGCTGGCGAATGAAAAAAATATAAATGCAGTGTAAGTTTACTTACAATAGTATTTAAAATGAATAAATGTTAATTTTTAATGGGTTCAAAGAATATATCGATTTGAATAAAAGTCTGTACATGTTATTGTCAATGAGCAGTTTTATTTAATGAAAATAAAACATAACAACAACAACAATAACAACAACAATAACAATAGCAATAACAATAACAATAACAATAACAATAACAATAACAATAACAATAACAATAACAATAACAATAACAATAATAATAATAATAATAATAATAATAATAATAATAATAATAATAAAAGTTGGAAGGGACCTTGGAGGTTTTCTAGTCCAACCCCCTGCTCAGGCAGGAAACCCTATACCATTTCAGACAACTGGCTGTCCAGTCTGTTCTTAAAAACTTCCAGTGTTGGAGCATTCGCAGCTTCTAGAGCAGTGATGGCGAACCTATGGCATGCGTGCCAGAGGTGGTACTCGGAGCCCTCTTTGTGGGCACGCGTGTCATGTCCCAGAGATGGCAACCATCCCTCTTCAACCAGCTGCCCGAGGTCCCATGTGGCCGGATGCATCCCGGCACAGCTGGTTTCCCTCCCCTCCCCGTCCCGTCCCTCCTGGCCTCGCATGCTCTCCTTTTCCTGGGCACAACCCACTGCATTGCCTCCTCAGCTGTCGGCTAGCTGTCCAGAGTGTGCCGGTTGAGGAGCCGGCAGGCTGTGGCTGCTGACGGACACCGTTAGCCCCCATGTGCTTGCTGGCCTCTGTGTGTGGGGACTGATGGTGTCAGGCAGTAGCTACCCTGGCCCCTACCTCATCTTGCCTTGCCCCGCAGCAATTGGCATACCCACCCTGCCTCACCCCGCAAGACAAACCTCTAGCCAACCATGCCACCTGCCAGAGACCCCCTGGATCTTCCCCAACCCTGCCTGGCCCCCACAGGCATCCCTCCCCACAAGCAGCATTGAGGTGACCATGCCCACTTTGGCCACACCCACCCAGTCTGGCATGACCACCACAGTCATGCCCACCCAGTGGGCCACGTCCCACCTGGCACCCGGCGATAAATAAGTGGGTTTTGGGTTGCAGTTTGGGCACTCGGTCTCTAAAAGGTTCGCCATCACTGTTCTAGAGGCAGGTTGTTCCACTGATTAATTTGTGTGTGTGTGTGTGTGTGTGTGTGTGTGTGTGTGTGTGTGTGTGTATCAGGCAGTGTTACTTTAAAACTGCCATATCTGGAAAAAAAGAGCAGCCTCTCTGTCAAATATATTGTGAAATAAACAAGGCAAACCTCTTTGTTCCATCAAAGATAGCCTGCCTGGAAGTGCATAGTGTTGCACTGAACAGGGACAGGACATCTGTAGAGGGTATAGGGAATGGTCTTGAAGGACAGAAGGGCAGGAGAAAGAGCTGCTACCAAAGCAATGATCAGGCAATCACAGCTTCACCTATGTCTGAGGCCAGGCCTCTCTCTAATTCACATCGAGATAAAATGAGGTAGGGGGAAGCACATTCAGACTTGCAAGCTTCTTTTGCTAGAGCTGTTCCAATAAAAGTAGTTCTAGACCTATGACATGGGTTTACTACAGGTAGTCCTCGACCTATGACCACAATTAAGCCCAAAATTTCTGTTGCTAAGGGAGATAGTTAAGTCAATTTTGCCTCATTTTACAACCTTTCTTGCCACAGTTGTTAAGTGAATCATTGTGGTTGTTATGATAGTGGCATGGTTGTTAAGTGAATCTGGCTTACCCATAGACTTTGCTTGTCAGAAGGTCACAAAAGGGGATCATATGACCCCAGGTCACTGCAACTGTCATTACTATGAGTCAGTTGCCAAGCGACTAAATTTTCATCATGTGATATGGGGATTCTGCAACAGTTGTGTGAAAAATGGTCATACGTCACTTTTTCAGAGCCGTTATAACTTTGAATGGTCACTAAACAAACTGTTGTAAGTTGAGGATTACCTGTAGCCTGAGCTACCTATAGAGCTGACCGAAAGAGAGAGGCAACACTTCCTAGCTGTTCCTAGGTTACACCATTTAAGCTGGGATATGCAAGATGAAATGCTCAATGCGTGTTTAAGTAAGATATTGATTTTATAGGTTTGAACGGTGATATTCTCTATATCTTTCTACTGTTTTTCCACCCTGTCATCTTCAGTTGCTTGACTCCATTATATAAAACTGGCCAGAAATGAAGCTGCTTTAAGAACTCTTTCCAAATTTCTAACCACTTCCTCCATTTCATCCCCAGTGGTGGCCTGATGTTCCATGGCCACAGAGAACAGCAACTAATGGCCACAAAAGAGAAGAAGAGAAATGACCAAGGACCTTCTAGCTAAGAGTGATCTGTTGCCGTTTGTAGCATATGCCTAGCCATCCTATCCTTTTTGTCACAAAGAATACACCTTAGTTAATAATTTAACAGTCAAGGAAATTTTGTTTAGCTTCTAAATAGCCTCTGAATAATTGAGAAGGCATTTGACACTGGATAACATTTTCATTGCCTTGACATCCACCTTGTGTGAAATGGTGATGGAGATTGAAATAAGTGAACTCTCGCCTGAAGGTCTCACTTTACAGTCTACGGGTAGACTCGCCAAATCAGAAACCAACCAACCATGGCTTCAAAGAGAACCAACTTAGGAGTTCTTTAGAAACAACTTAAGAATATGGGATACTATAAAAGCATGGAAGGAGATATTAGTATAGCTGGTTGAATCTTAAGATTCAAACACACAAGAAATAGGGCAAAGTAGTTAGGAATAAAGTAGAGTCCTAATTATACCAGGTCTCAGAATATACTTCCTTTTATTTGTGAAATCTATCTTCTTACTTTGCATTTTCTGTCTGTGAAATGTTTATACTTGTACAAACAAGTCTGGACATGCATACAACAACAAAGGGATAGAAGAGAAATTTCTGAGTGCAGTTTATTTCTGAATGCCGAGTTACATACCTAACTTTTAATTTTTGACCAGTATTTATTTATTTAGCCTATGGTGATGTTACTGTTGGAAGTCAGCACCCAACCACCCTCTTAGAAAAGGAAATATTTGGGGGGGGGGATATTAATAAGGACAGAATATTATATTTCCCCAAAGAAATAATGAAAAATCTTAGGCAAAGACAACCCCAAGTCTCCCTCCCCCAAGCAGAAACCAAGCAGGCCAGCTTTTAGAAATTCAGATTTGATAATCTTTTCAGAAAGACTGGCACCAGGAAGCTTAGAGCTGATGGGATTAGAAAGACAAGATCCCTAGAACCAACAACCCCTCACCCAAAAAATCCAACACAGGACATAGCCATCAGGCACAGCCCCAGAACAGCAAGATATGACCTTTAGGACATAATAGGATTAACCTAGCACCATCAGAATACCAAAAGGACATGCAAAGAAGCTCAAGTCAAAGTTCATGCCACAGGAACAGGAAACAACCTCAAACACAAAAGCCCAAGAAGGTATAAAAACTCACCACTCCCAGCTCCATGTGGTCAGCTTTCCCAGAGCCACATTTCTGTCTGGCTCTGCTCTTCAATAAACAACAAGCTTCTTTTTAAAGCAGTTTCCATTTTGTTTATTCCCAGCTTGGACTGGACCCTGATGAAAATTTTCTTTCAACATTACATTAGCCAGGAGACTACAATGCTAATACAGAGTGGTTATTTCGCTGTCTAAGACAGCTAACATGTTTGGTTCACACTCGCATAGTATTCATAATGCACTGTAAGAGGCGAGTTAGCTTTGCAACAGATTTGACCAGTATATATATATATATATTTAGGATATACTTTTGATGTACCATATATATATACATATATCCAGCCCCATAGGCAATCATAACATAGTTTGTTAATTTTTGTACAGAAAATGTACTTAGAAATGTTCAAAGACCATGCACTGAATGAGTAAGAAAGTGATTAGAAGAAAATGAAAACTAATTCAAATATTTAATATAATTTATATTGCAATTGGAGAAATTGTTTGCTAAATCTTATTTGCTGTGCACATTAGGCAAAACTGCAACAGAAACCCATGTTTGAAGAAATGTGCACCAAGACACATAAAAATGATTTCTAAAAAATCTCAGATTCAGTGAACTGATTTTTTTGGTTTATAAAAATTAAATCATGCAGAAAAACTGGCCTTGAAAAACTGAGAAAGTAAGAGAAAGCACAGTTAACAGATTTGCCGATCTGCAGCATCAACGTTGCTGAGAAAAGGAGGGAAAAATCTTTCACGCTTTCCAAGTATTTGGGTACATTGCTTAATGGTTCCAATGGCTTGGTGCGGTGATCAGATTTACAGCTTTCCAATCATTGCTGTGGTTTTCCTATATTTTCATTTATTGATTTAAATGTTTGCATGGCAAAATGTGTGTTTCATCTTCTAACAATGCAGAGGGGACAAAGTAGACACGTGTACCATTTCCCACATCTTCATATGAAGAGCCCCCAGTGATTAATGCAGCTCTCACAGCTTTTATGTTAGGAGCTCCATTTTTGCTGCAAGGCCTTTTGAGTTCTGCTATTCTTCCCAAGGTCAACTCAACCAAAGCGGTGACATCCACTGAAAGTCAAAACTCTCCTTTGTATCAGCACCATCACATATGATTCAAGAAGAGGGAGAAAAAGCAGCAGCGTCTGGCCCAGAAAAGATTGTGAAAATACTCTTCAACATTCTTTGTGGGTGGCTTCACAATGGATGTCATTGCATTTTTCACGCTCTCTTGGTTGCGCAGTGTCACAGATTCAGAAAGATGACCATGAGGACTGTGTTACATTTCAACTTAATTATCTACTTTCCAGTTACACAAATGGAAAATTCTGACCCCTTTGCAGGACAATGCCATTCTATTTAGACTTTTGTTTTGTATGTGTGCGTGTGTGTTGTAACAATAAAAGGGCAATGTTTTTATTTTCACAGCAAAGGCACTGTTGGATAGCAATTTACATGAAAGGCAACTAATGAGTTAGCTATAAAGGTATATAAAATGGAGATTTCAGTATAAGTACCTGTTTTTCCTGTTGATGCACATTTTTACTCAGGCTTCTTCAGCTATGACCAATTTGTTCACTCAGTAACACAAATCTGAAAAATGTTCTTAAGAAATACATTTATGTATTGATATTAATGGAGTTCCTGCGTTAGATTGAGATAGCAGCCTTCATTAACTTTGGCGTATTTCTATTTATCTGTGCAAACTCTACAATCCATGGCTTATTTTTTGTGGGAGAAATATGAGAAAAGCTCGTTTCAGGGCAAGCTACATCGCCTGTTTAAAACATATGGTTCACATATGTGTGGATGTCAGTCGTTTTGTCTTCTTACTGTATAGATACATGACTTAATAAGAGTCTTTACTTTTATCACATTTCAAAAGAACCATTCCAGATATCAAAGAGGTAATTTTAACTCTTTGTTGGAGTTATTCATATAGTCCACCTAGTTCCTTTGGTGCTGTGATTTTTTGGTCTACTTTGATAATTAATCCAATATGTTTTTGGTTAGGGTTTGAGTTACTAAGTTTCCACCAGTCTTAGACTGTGAAACTGCTTGTTAATTAATAAGTAGAGCTAAGGCAAAAGACAGCAAAGGAAATATCAATAGTGATAGGAAACATGGGGACAATCCCAAAACTTCTGGAACATCACTTGAAAACCGTTGGTATAGTGTAGTGGGTCTGACGCAAGGAAGAGACGCCAGCCGGAGTACGTGTTCAGCTCTTTATTGGAAGGGGGGTAGCGTACTGAGGGAATGAGGGTTACCTGGCCTCCTTAAATAGCTAGCCAGGTAAGTGGACAGCCAATGGGGTTGGCCCTAGGTTTCCCGCCGAAACTGGGTTTCCCGCCAAAACCATTCAGGCCAACGCCCCCTGGTGGCTGTTGCTATGCAGGTGCCTGCATACATAACACCCCTCCCCCCTTAGAGAAGAACCACATAACAACGATAACAAATTGCAACTAGCTACAACTATATACACTGTATGTCAACAACAAAAAACAATGCAACTGTGTGGAGGTCACTTGCACACATAGTCCGCCAGGTAGGCAGGTGTCCTGTGGGGCAGGGTGGACCATCTGGGTGTGGCTTGGCCCTGGGCATGGACAGCTGGTTCTTGGGGCCTCTGTGCTGGGTTGAACAGAGCTGGGTTCAGGAGGCCCTCCTCCTCTGGTTCCTGCTCTGTGTTGTTTCTGGTTGGGCTGCCCTCTCCTGGGGTGTGGCTCTCCTGTTGGGCGTGTGTGGTGCGCTCAGGGACCCTTCCTCTGAGCTGGTCGATGTGTCGCCTTATGTGTCTGTCTCCCTCCACCCCCACGATGTAAGAGAGGGGTCCAGTTTTCTCAACCACTGTTCCTGGAACACATGGATGCCCTGCCCCGTAGTTCCTCGCCCAGACCAGGTCCCCCACGTTGAGAACTCTGTGTGCTGGTGATGATTGCGATAAAGGTGATGATGATGATGGTGGTGGTGGCCTAAACGTCTCGGCTGCTACTCAGTCTGGGTGTAAACGGTCCAGCTTGGTGATGAGACGCCGTCCCCACTGCAGTTCTGCTGGGCTCTTCCCGGTAGCAACGCATGGTGTAGTGTGTTGGGCGAGTAGGAATTTCGCCAGTCTGTGATGCCAGTCCCCGCTAATGATGCGCCGGAGTGCGTCTTTGGTCGTCCTTACCATCCGTTCAGCTTGCCCGTTGGTCGATGGATGGAAGGGCGCAGAGGTGGCATGCCTAATCCAGTTCGCCTTCAAGAACGCCTTTGAATGGTGGTTCCTCCGGTTGCAGCTCGTGGATCTCCTCTCGGGGGCGGTGGCTATGACAGACCGCGGCTATGTGGCCTGTTTTCTTGCAGGCCCAACACGTGGCCGACCGGAACTTACAGAGGCTGCGCACGTGGTTCCCACCACACGCTGCGCACCTCTGAGGGTTGGCGGCGTTGCTGGGAGGCCTGGGCTTGTCTGGGCGTCTGACTTGCTGGTTGGGGGTCGACTTCCGCTGGAGGAGGTCGATGCTCTGGTCGTCCTCGGCTGTGGCGACCTGCTGGTGGATGCTGGCCGCCTGGCTGCCGGCCTGGGTCTCCTGGACTGCTTGGACGGCCCCGCAGGCCACTTCGTGGGCCAGGATGGCGTCTTCGGCTTCCTGAGCGAAACCTCTTCTCTCTCGAACAGGCGCTCTTGCAGCCGCCTGTCTCTTAGGCCGCAAATCAACCGGTCCCATAGCCTCTCCTCCAAGTTCGAAAACTTGCAGGCGATGGCGGCTTCCCGAAGGGCGGCAAGGAATTCAGCACCGGACTCGTCAGGGCGCTGGTCCCTTTTTTCGAACTGCGACCTCGCGGCCACTTTGGAGCGCCGGGGCCTGAAGTGGCCGTTGAGCTTGGCCACGAGGTCCCGGTACGCGACGGTGTTAATGGCCTCCGGGGCGAACAGGTTCGCGGCGATCTCCAGGAGTGCTGGTCCCCCGATGCAGAGTAGGGCTGCCGCCTTCGCGCCGTCCTCCGAGATCTGATTGAACCGCATGTACAGTTCGGCGTGAGCCAGGTAACGGGCCCATGTCTCGGGGTGGTGGGTGTCGAATTCACGGGGTTGTCCGGCTCTTGCCATCACGGTGTTGGTTCGGGTCTCGAGTCGCAGATGCGATGACCGGCGTGGTTCGGTCGGCTGGTGGTCGTGGGGGGGAGAAAGAAGGAAAATGCCTTTCCCTTCAGCTCGCGGAGCGTTCCCCCAGTGACTTCAGGTCCTTGTCAGCAGCAATCCCATCCTCGTCGCCACTATAGTGTAGTGGGTCCGACGCAAGGAAAAGACGCCAGCCGGAGTACGTGTTAAGCTCTTTATTGGAAGGGGGGTAGCGTACTGAGGGAATGAGGGTTACCTGGCCTCCTTAAATACCTAGCCAGGTAAGTGGACAGCCAATGGGGTTGGCCCTAGGTTTCCCGCCGAAACTGGGTTTCCCGTCAAAACCGTTCAGGCCAACGCCCCCTGGTGGCTGTTGCTATGCAGGTGCCTGCATACATAACAGTTGGCACTGACAAAATCATGATCAGTCACTTGCGAAAGGCAACTCTACTTGGAACATACCCTTAACACCATCAAAAAACATTTGAGTATCATAGGTCCTTGCGAAGAGCTCAATAGGTAGATAAAAATGTCAAATCCAACCTAAACATCTGTCTAACTAGGCAACAAAATTTGCTAACATTGTGACACAAATATGACTGGATTTTAGAGGATTGCTTTTCACAGTTTGATATGGTTTTAAGATTAAAACTGGAAATGACTTGTGTATATGAGGCCTCATCCTCCTACCCTCATCTGTAACCATCATGGGACAAAATATGTTGGTTCTTTAAGGTGACCTCACCGAATGATGACCTTCTTTGACCATTCAGATTATGAGGTTCAACCAAAACCTGTCACTTATCAAATGTTGCTTATCCCTCCTCTAGAGTTTCTATTTCACAGTGGATCCAAGTGAACAAAATTGTGAAGGAATTTTCCAATCTTCTCCAATGCCTCAGGTAAATCAGTCACATGTTCCATGAAACAAGTTCATTCAAGTTTGTGGTTGATACTACCCACCAACCTGATATTTAGCATAACAATCTGCTTTTTCTTTTAACCTAAAATGACTTTTTTCCTTCATCTCCCTTTGTGAAAGATAATTCACACTTACCACATCTGTGTTTTCATCCCACTGTGCCTATCACTGAACTAGAGCTCAGGGGGAAAAAATCTTAGTGATTTTTTTGAAGGAAATTTCCTTCAAATGTTTTAGCATGTTGGAAATTTCTTTAAAAATGTTCAGCTGGCTTCTTTTTAATGATGTGTTTAAAATAAACATTCCCAGATGGGATATATCATGGACAAACCATGTCCATCCATTCAAGTGCCTTGTTTACTTTAACATTTGAAACTAGCTACAAATGGAGAACCGATTTTTTTTAAGCCACCTGGAAAAAATTATAAAATTTTTAGGTGTGTATTCTAATGAGATCAAAAACAGTGTGAATTCTTAAGCTGCCGTGTCTATTGTTAAACTGATTCCCAAATAAGCTTTTTATTTTGATTTAATGAGATTTTTAACTTCATTTCAAAACACATACACACACACACATACACACACATGATGATTTGAGACACATTTCAGTTTATAAACATACCATTTCTTCAATAATGTCTCAGATTCATTTTGGCATTTTCTAAATATGTTAATTTATTATTCATTTTTACAAGAAACACACTATTGAGGAATTAACTATTTCACTGGAGACACAGATCTTTGCAATTGCTGATCTATTTTTGAAACATCTTGGCTGTTAAGCTGCATACAATTAGCCATTTAAGATCCATTAATTAAATCAAATTTATATGGCCTGTATGTGCAGGATTGCAGCCCTAAAAAATTTAAAGTTACAGTGATTTGGGGCTTCATGCTATTATTACAGTGCAAACATTTAATAAAACTTAATCCAACATGTATGTCAATAGGATTTCAGTTTATTGTACCTAAAATTAAATATGTTTAAAAGGTTTCTATTTCCTAACAGGAAATTATTATTAGGCATAACATTAGGCATAAAGATATTAGATAATTGCTCTGTGTAGTCCCCTTCCACCCCATGGAGATTAGTAATATAGATATATTACATTTTTTATCATATTCATAAACCTCTTGGATAAAAAACCTCCAACAGATTTAGAAAGATAAACAAAATTGATTCCAAATAAAATGTGTGAATCTCATTTTTTCCCCCCATGACTTTGTTAGGGTTATCATTAAAGATTGCCTGACTGTGCACTTGTCCCTTTAGGGAACCCAGGACCTTAATTTTAGGCCCGTGATCCAAAGAGGCACTGTTATTTTTTTTAAAAAGCCAAAGGAAAAGTAGGTTGCTTGAAGGAAGATAGGATTAAGGTTGAAATATATTTTTAAGAATCATATTAATAATCCAAAATCCATGAAGTAAAGAGGGGTAGTAACCCGAAGAAAAGGCCCAGTCTGGGGAAACTCCGGAGTTTGGATCAAAAGTCCTGGAGTGCCATATTTAGTTTCCTTCCCCCCCCCACCCCCCATACTAGTACAGTTTTGTTAACAGAGGAATCCTGAGTTACAAGATGGGCTGATTCTGTCCAGCAGTAAAGGGCAATGAGGCAGAGAGATCTCAAGAGAATGAAAGCATACTGTTAAAGCCAGTGATGTTCAGATCACTGATGCCACTAGCTAATAATTATACTCTTCATGTGCAAGTCAGAACATGACAAGGCTAAACGCATCAAGGACCCTGCCAGCTAGTGGTGTCTTTGATTCTTCTGAAATGTGATTGAATAAGGCACATCTTAAATGATTTATTTATTTATTTTAAAATCTAAATGGCCTTTTCAATTTTTCCTGGGTTTTGTGAATACGATACCAGAGCGTATTTTCTATTGCAGGCTATTTTAGCAAACCATAAATCAACAAAAGATGTGTGTTTTGAAAACTGAATTATAGGGGTTTTACTTTTAAGGCAAAAAGCCAAATAACCTTCAGAAAATGCCAGTGATGTAAAAGAAACACACAAAAAAGAGGGAGACTTATACAAAAGCAGGAACAGTGTGTCCTGGGAGGCTCAATGAACAGGAAGCAAAACAAAGTTTATTGTACTTAGGACGTGGACCAAGAAGTCGGAGGAAATCTTTTCTTCCCTCCCCACCAAACAAATCAGTCTAGCACTACCTGGTGGTAGAGTCTTAATATGTCAGGACCAGGGCTTTTTTTCTCATAGAACGCTCAGAACGGAGTTCCGGCACCTTTTTTGGATGGAACCTTGTAGGGTAGGCAAGGCGGGTTGTATGACGTGTGTGAGTTCCGGCACCTTTTTCTTTTACAAAAAAAGCACTGGTCAGGACCCACACGAAGGATGTTTCCAAAGGCTTTCCAATCCAAAAGCCATTACCAATTTTGGACCTTGATAAAAAATAATAATTAAATAAATAATCTTGTATTAATTAATGCTCAGATATTTCTCAGATATTAGAGGTTAGCTTTTAATCCCTAAAATGTAGACAAACATTTAGTTCACCAAGTACATTTCTACAGAGCTAAATGAGTATGTCTCGAAATTAGGAAATATGTATTCCCTTGGTCTCAATGGTCTGAATCGAATGCATTGCTAAGAAGCAACACTTTCTCCATGGAGTCTTCTATTTATATTTATTTTATTTTTATTTATTTTATTTTAATTCCATTTATATCCCGCCCTTCTCCGAAGACTCAGGGCGGCTTACAAACTTAGCAGTAGCCTTCATTCTATGTATATGCCTGCTTATTAGGGCTTTCACACACACCCAAGCGGCATTATTACAAAGTCAGCTTAATTGCCCCCAACAATTTGGGTCCTCATTTTACCTACCTCGGAAGGATGGAAGGCTGAGTCAACCTTGAGCCTGGTGGGACTCGAACCTGCACTAATTGCAGGCAGCTGGTGTTACTTAAGGAGGCATTAGCCCACTGCTCCACCAATGCTCAATATTTATATATTCTATTTATATTTTCTTATTTCTACTCTGCTTATGTTCTAAATGATATTTATACCGGGTTGAATTCAGAGACTCAGTCATACCGGTCTGCTCTGAACCTCACTGCAACAGGAGTTATCTGATGGGTATCTTTTTTTAGGGGCACTGGGCTACAGTGGTGAGGAGGAACAGGAAAATCTTGGTATACCACAGCAGTCCATTTTTTTAAAGTTGCTGAATATTGTAGAAATTACCTTGTAAATTCCTTTGAATTTTAACATGTGATCTGTTTTGATTATGTATATTAAGTTGCTATTGACTCTTAGTGACCACATAGACAGGCCTCTGCAAATGTTCATTCTGTACATGTTTGAGCATCAATTCGGTTCACTCAGATAGATTCATGTATGCCACCCTTAGCATTCTTCACCCATATTTTAATATTCTCCAGAACATTTTTCAAGCAGCGAGTTAGTTGAAAGATTAATGGTAGACCTATTGAGTAAGTCATAACCTTTAAGCACAGAAGCATTTATTTTCAATTACTTTCTTGTTGGGTCAGTCTAATCAGGGACCATTTTATAAGAGCCTCCAAGGTATTGCTTGCAATGAGTTGCCAAATTACTCAAAGCTAATGTATTGGAGTAAATGTTGTGTGGCGCTCAGTTAAGTCTTTATGAGCATGCTTTTGGATTCAAAGCTATCTAATCCAAATTTTAAAAGATTATAAGCCAGGTGCCCTCTTCCATCCTTAACTCTCTTAGCCAATTGGAATTAGACTGCACCCCCTAAGGAGTTCTTGAAGCAAGTACTTTACTTAATTTTATTGCATAGGTTTGAATCTTCCCCACAAAGAGAAAAACATTCTTAATCTGTTTAGTGTGACTTTTCTATTCCAGGATCAGCTGTCCCTATCCTTGATAAAGGCATAATTATCCTAACCCTTCATTGAGGAACTGGGAACTAGATTTCCAAACAGATATAAAATTGAGTTTCCTACCTCCATTACAGGCCAATAATCATTCTCCGTTTCCAGAAAGGTTGGTAACATTTTATGTATTCCGCATAGAAGATTCTTCACCTTGGCCCAAATCAATGAATTACCAATGAAGATGACAACTGATGGATACATCATTATCTCCTACAAAAATTGTTCTTGTATAGATTCTGATATAGAAGTCTGTTTCGTATGTACTCCTAGAGTGGCCTGTGTACAATAAATGGAGAACAGAACTCATAATGTTAGAAATCTTAATTGACCTCTGGGTAGGAAGTGATCACTTTTCTTCTACGTCAGGGGTGTCAAACTGCCAGCCCACGGGCCGGATGCCTCATCAGGAAACTGCGCCCACTCCATTGCCAGCAATGGAGAAAAAACTCTGATATGTCACGCAACATCATGTGACATCGCAAATTTGACATGTCTGTTCTAGGTGATCAAGCTTCAACTATTTCCAATTTGATTGCTAAACATTTTATCAATAACCATGACACCTAGAAATCATCTGGTGTCTCTTTTACACTAGGGGTGGCCAACCCCCAGTCCGCAGCCTGTTTGGAAGTGGTGGGTGACAGCATGCACGCACGTGTATGAAGCTACATTTATGAAAGTGGCACATACGTGTGCGTGAAATCATCCCCACTCCCCACATCCTTGCTGCCTCCACTGTCAGCTCACCAGTCCACCAAGATAGAAAGGTTGGTGACCACTGCTTTAAGCCAGGGCTTTTCAACCGGTGGTACTTGTACCACTTGTGGTACTTTGCCACATGGCAGGTGGTACCTGATTGCTAGCCAAGTGTAGCAGGGGAGGGGAATGAGCCTAAGTGAGCCAAGCCTGAGGGAGAGGGAGAGGCAGCTGCAGCTGGAGCACTGTCTGGGTTCCGCAGAAGCCCCAGGAGCCTGCAGGGCTCCAGCTGATTGGCTCCAGCTAGGAGCAGCTGGAAGCTGGAGGTGAACTGTAGGAAAAAAAAGGGGGGCAGAGATGGTTTGGGAAGGGGAAAAAAGACAACAGGAAAGGTTTAATCCCTTTAAACAAATGTAATTAGTTTTACCCCCTTTAATTGAGTCTGTCTATGGCTTTTAGAAAGTTTTCTTTGAAGGTAACCAGCTTAATTTAAAGCTAAAGCTTTTTGCAATTCTGTCTGGGAAATTGCAACATTGTGACACGTGACAGGCCTGAGGCAGCTTAAAGAGGAAAAAAACGGAGTTTGTGTTTCTTTATTTTCTTGCTTTGCACTTGATTCCTGTGTCTTTAAGGGTACAGGGAAGGGATTGGGGGGGGTGCATTCTTACTACACTGTGGAAGAGCTCAGAAGGGCCAACCAGGTAGCTCAGTAGTCTACAAACTTAGAAACTTTAAGAATTGTGGACTTCAACTCCCAGAATTCCTCAACCAGCCATGAGGGCTGAGGAATTCTGGGAGTTGAAGTCCACAAGTCTTAAAAGTGCCAAGTTTGAAGACCCCTGAACTAGCTGGTAGTGGTGCATATTAATAAACATGGATAAATTTGTCAGTGCAAAGGGAAAGTGATTCAGCAAAGGAACAGCCACCAAAGAAATTAAAACTGGTACTTTTTACTTTTTTCCTACAGTTTGTAATAGTTTATTAGATTATAGAATAAAATACAAAAATACAAAAGCAAATAGTAGGACACAGTGGGGAGGAAAAAGAGGGGGAAGCGAGGGGGAGAAGGGAAAAAGAACAGACTTCCTCTGTTGCAGTAGAAGGAAGCATTAACACGGAACCTCAACTTTTTACTTTTCCATAATATTATAAACTAGCCATTTCTATAACAAGAAATCAATCTAATCAGTAAAACCCAAAATCCCCCCACACACTTTTTTTTAGTCATCAAGTTTTTGACACCTTGCTAAGCACTGGTGGTACTCAAATATTGTCATGTCCTAAAAGTGGTACAATCTGTGAAAAGGTTGAAAAGCCCTGCTTTACGCTATTAATTGCTTTGGACTTTCCTGTAGAAGTTTTATTTATTATTTTATTTTGATGTTTTCTATTTGATGCATTGTGACATCATCTTCATAAATAAATAAATAAATAATGACAATGTGTCCTCTATTTGGAACAGCTCATATTCTTTCCATACATGCATTTTTATGGTTTGAACCCATTTGAATTGAGTTCCATTTGGATCCAGTCTAAATAAGTTCAGATGCCTGAAAAAAAAAGTTACCAAATTTATTTTTATATCAGAATCAGACCATTTTCTGAATACCTAAACCAGGGCTAGGCAACCTTGGCTCTTTTATGACTCGTGGACTTCAACTCCCAGAATTTCTGAGCCAAATCAATAATAAATATTTTATAAGGAAAGGAATCCTTATAGGAGATATATGTTGTCCTACAGATGTGTATATCTTTACAGATATGGACAAATGTTTCTTTTAGTTCACATCCCATTTTATCATGTTTACTCTTGTATGACCAAAAAATAACTTGGCATCAATATATATTTGTGTGCATGTCATACATTTTATCTGATTACATACTAAACCAGGCATTTTTTATCAGTCCAAGAACCTGTTTTCTTTCTCTGCTTCTCATTGTGGATTGGACAATGTAACAATTACATAAAATGAATTAGAATGGAGTAATGTCTGTAAGTTTCATACAACTATCAAAATAGGTAATGATAAATGAGTGTGGGTGAATTTTCATTGCAAACATTCTTTGAGGCAAAATCAGCTTTTACACAAAAGTCTAGCACAAAGGTCCCCAACCTTTTGGGCACCAGGGACCAGTTACTTGGAGAGAGGTTTTTCTGTGGACCGGAGGGAGCATGGTTTTGTGTGCTGCCTGCATCCTGTGGATGGGGCTTTCCTTGTTTGTGTGGATCGGTTGTTGGCATGCCACAGCCCGGTACTGAGCCACGGCCCGGGGGGTTGCGACCCCTGGTCTAGCAAGTCCAACTGGATTTGATCAGACCAGTTAGCATCTATAAGAAGACATTCCCAGGTGCCCTGAATGTCAATCAATCAATCAATCACAATAGATCCTGGAGATCTTCTAGTCCAGAGATGTCAAACTCTCAACGTGACATGATGTGTTGCAACATATCACAACTTTTTGGCCATTGCCAGCAATGGAGTGGGCGTAGCTTTACTATTATGTATCTGGCCCACAGCCGGCAGTTTGACACCCCTGTTCTAGCCGAAGTCCCTGCTCAAGCAAAAGACTTGATACCATTTCAAACAAGTCACTGTCCAGTCTCCTCTTAAAAACCGCCAGTGATGAAGCAATATCTGAAGAAAGTTGTTCCTCTGGTTAATTGTCCTTATGTTAAGAGGTTTCTCCTTAATTCCAGGTTGCTTCTCTCTTTGATTAATTTTCAACCATTGTTTCTTGAATGTTAAATCCATTGTTTCTTGAACTTTTTGAATATGTTAATATCAATCAGTTCTTTCCCAGGAAAGCTAAATATTCTAATAACTCACCCCTTGGATCCATCTGTTGCTGTGCAGGCCATATTTACAATAGCAAGCAGTTTTTTTTTTCAAGCACTACTAGCTTCAACTGTTTACTTACAAGTTGAAGACAGTTAAAGTGTTCTCTCCCCACAAATCACTCTAGTATGGTCTTCAAATAGCCCAGGTCAAGTTGGCTATCAACAAGAAATTAAAGGATAACAACAGCATCAAAGCTTCAAGCTTGAAACAACAAATGGTAGACAAGAAGAGGAAACCAATCTTCAATGAATATTTGAAGCCTCATTTCCCACAAGTTTTTATATTGTCAAATATGTTGTCACTGAGTATACACCTTGTTGTCATCTGATGCTAATCAGCCCAGGAGAATCTTACTTGACATTATTTAAAGTAAGGAGATATTACTAATAATCATCGTATTGATAGATTCAAGGTGAATGGACCAAGTTACAGTGGCAATGGGTATCCTGCTGGAAGACCTGAATAACCAGGTTGGAGCAGAAAATCTATCTATGTGGTCACTAAGAGTTAAAAGTGACTTCATGGCACATCATCAGTCACTCACTCAATAAGTTACTGTCACTGATATGAATCAGATTTATTATATGCTCAAAGCGCCAAGTGCTTCATAACGGATAAAATGAGAGTTAGTATGTACTGACAAATTCCTTTACTAGCATTATGTGGAATTCTTTCCAAGCATTTTTCAGTTTAATTTTTTCATTATATCAGATTTTTCAGACACAGGGAAGTAGAGAAAGCAGCTGGCTTTGGAGGGACAGACAGCACTGTGATTTTGACCATGGTTTGTCACCTTTGTTTTTAGAGAGTCACAACTTCAGACATTTATCCTATAGGTCTACCACCATAAAGACAATATTTCTGACAAAGCCCCTTTTCCTCTTCTTCAATTACTCTGAAATTATGAGAGTCTGGTTCAAGAATGTTTAATTACTGATGTCCTACCAATATGTTCGTTTTTAGGAAAACACAATATCTGCAGACAGCATAATTTTCATAAAATGTTCTTATCTCTGTCTGCTTTCACTCTTTTTTAATTAAACAATTTTGTAATATTTTTGTAAGTGGATTTAACATTATTTGTTCATGTGTGTGTGTTTGTTAAACATTCAGCTGTGTTTATTTTAAACGTTGCAAGCTGCCCTGAATGAAACATATATCTCAGAACTGTGGGGTGGAGAATTTTATATTAATAGCACATCTTATCAAAGGAGCAGGACTGGCAGGGCTGACTCAGGAGAGTGGGATTTACCGTGTATAGAATATATCTGCACAAAATCATGTAGAGCAGGGGTGTCAAACTGCTGGCCTGTGGGCCGGATGCGTCATCCCAAAACCGTGCCCACCCCATTGCCGGCAACGGAGAAAAAGCTCCGATATGTTGCGTGACGTCATGTGATGTTGCAAGTTTGACATGTCTGATGTAGAGGAAGCTTAAACAAATAGTTGATAGCATAGTAGTTACTGATGGCATTGCACCTATTTGCATTTTGTTTGTTAATTTCAATTATTTCATCTGGCGGGAATGGGTCTTGCATAAAGGAGGGCACTAGGCCCAGTGACCTAGGTTGCTCCTTTCACCATTGGGGTTCCAACCTATGAAAAAGGACAGCTTGCTTGAAAGCTTTGACCTGCATCATTATTTCCTATTATTTTTACATAAAAATAAATATCTCCTTCACCTCTCCTTTGACCCCATAGTAAAAGCCAGTATTTTGCTGCCTCCCCCCATCCGCCAACTATTTCAAATCATTTTCATAACAGAGACAGTATAGGATGTTCAGGTGAATTATAATGATGAAATTATAAGGGTAGAGATTTTCATCTGTTAAAGACCTTTGCTTAAAGAATTCACTAATGGCTGTTCAATTACCAACTTAGTTATAAGACAATGATGTTCTCAGTTGCTGAGAAAGAGAAGTGCTATGCTCTAAATCGGAATGATTTATATCCATCTCCCAACTAAGGGAGGGAATAAATTCTACAAAAACCAATTCAAATTAAACCACCTGCTGTTTCTTGCCATTGACTAGATTACTTCAGAAAATTGCACAGAATAATGTGAAGTTATCTTCCCTAGTGAACTGCTCAATTTATCTTCCATGCATAACTCTTTACAACTCACTGAAACTCAGAGGGAAACTTCAGACCATAGGCACTTTGCAATTTTCTTTTTGAAGCAGGGATTGCACATCACTCACATAAATATGTGACGTGTGCTGGTGCCCAGACTGATCCTTCTCCCTTTCTGACTGCATAGTGTGTGTGTGGGGAGGGGCTGGAGGGGGGGGAATTGAATGAAGTGACCTTCAAAAGGAAGAGGTCAGTTCTGCCTTCTTGAATGAAATATTAGCTCTGCTGATTTTGGCTAAGGCTTTATTGTTGCTCACTGTCATGAAGAAAAGCTAAAGGCAGTGACAATTTGTTCAAGCAATTTAGAATCTATTATTGAGTATTCAGCTGCAGTGAGAGTTTTTTATGTAATATATATATATATAATGATCAGCAGATGTGCTGCTGCCTGAATTCATTTTCTTTGGAGAAGAACACGGCTCAGTCCACTCTTTACCTCTCCCTATGTTGGAAGCCCCACAGCTAATTTGGACTTTGCTCCCTTGTGAACAAGACCGGAGAGCTTCAGTGGTGTTTGCTTTGATCTGGCATCACCCAGAAGCAACTGTGGTTCTGCTCATCCTTTCATTTGTCTTCAGAACATCAAATAACCGTGGCTCAGTGGGTTAGGACGCTGAGCTTGTTGATCAGATGGTCAGCAGTTTGGCGGGTCGAATCCCGAGTGCCGCGTAACAGAGTGAGCGCCTGTTACTCGTCCCAGCTTCTGCCAACCTAGCAGTTCGAAAGCACATAAAAATGCAAGTAGAAAAATAGGGACCACTACGGTGGGAAGGTAACAGCGTTCCGTGCGCCCTTGGCGTCTAGTCATGCCGGCCACATGACCACGGAGACGTCCTCGGACAAGCGCTGGCTCTTCGGCTTTGAAACAGAGATGAGCACCAGCCCCTAGAGTCGGAAACGACTAGCACGCATGTGCGGGTGAACCTTTACCTTTAATAAGAGTGACTCAATTTACCTGAAAATTAAGATAAAACTTTGATTCTCCCAGCAGTTCTGACCTATTTTCATGGTGTTCAAAGTCTGGAAGGAAAACAGATATTCATACACTGTGGGTTACATTTTTGGAGATCCTTGTTCAGAAGAAATGAAAAGACAAGATAATTTCAGGGTAAGTCCTTTTCCTAAACTAATTGCTTTCCTTCTGGATTGCCAATGGGTGGATGGAAGCTTGAACAAATGCTGTCTGCTGCTGAATAGTGCTCTAAATGGCTCCAACTTACTACATACTAAAGTTTTAAGATGATATATTTTCAAATGTACAAGCAGCCACATAATGTTGCTGGAATAAGGAAGTAGCTATAACTTTCTCCATCAGTTATCTAATGGGACAGATCAAATAGGGCCAATATGAGAGAAATAGGAAGTTTGCTGAGTAACTTGTCCTCAGACATATTTATTTATTTATTTATAAAATTTATTGGCCGCCTATCTCATACCCAATGACTCTGGGTGGCTTACAATATATAAGGGGCCTAATAAGCGCATTGTCTAACCCAGACCCTAGGATTCAATTATTGCTCTTCAAACAATGGAGGCAGATTCCCATGTTCATAATCAGGCATTTCTCAATCAACAATGCCCCCCCCCGCCCAGAAAGACCAGGTTTAATCCCAAAGCTACCACAGCCCAGATCCAGAAGACACTCCTTCCCCTACACACACACACACACACACACACACACACACATCTCAGATCTTAATCATTTCTCCTTCAACATCCGAAATTTGCACTTCTCATCCTCCAATGTTCTATAGTGTCATTTCTTATCTGCATCCCCATCTTTTTTGCCTGGGATAAACAGGACTACTGCAGGTATTCAAAACCAATGGGGTGATACTTCAACTTATTTGTTTATTAAATTTGTATGCCACCCATCTCACTGTCAAGAGACTCTTGAGCAGCTTACAACAATATAATGCAAAATAATAAGAACATGTTAAAAATTACCAACAACTAAATAAAAAGGAACCACTGCATAAATGAGTGGAGGTAAATATATATTAATCTCCAAAATGGGATCCACCCAACAGGGCTCCCATTAGGGCCCCAGAGTCAGGTCTTCATGGTTTTTTGGAAGACCAAGAGGGTGGGGGGGCAGATCTCACCTCAAGGGCACAATGTTCCAGAGGTTGTAACTACAGCAGAAAAGGCTCTTCTCCTGGACCTGCCAGCCAGAATACTTTGGCTAAAGGGATCCGCTGCAAGGCCTTCTGTTGGAGTAAGTAGAGAAGTTAGTCCCAGCCATTTTAGTCATTGACTTTAGCCAGCCATTAATGGTGAGGGATGGAGGGAAGAGGAATAGTAACAGATTTCAAATGAAAGAGTAGTCCTACAGGTTCAGTTTTACCTCACATGGCTTAAAAATGAAACATCCACTGCGGATGACCACAGTTGACTTAAATACTTATAATCTCTTTTCTCCCCCTGAATGTCATTTCCCTCACAGTTTATCCCCCATTTCTCTTCTTTTTTTTAAAAAAACTTTATTGATTTGATTTTTATCTCGCCTTTATTTTTGATCCACTGAAGGGGGTGTACTTATCTAATATTCCTCCCTCTGGGTGGAGAGAAATAGATTTAGGCTCAATCCAAGCAAGGCCAGATGTCTTTAGGTTTTAGGTTTCTATAATTCTGGGGATTTCCACCATTGGTACTGAGAAGGTTGCATTGCCTGAAATAAAACTGGTGTGCAGTCTATTTGAACTGTTGGATCTTGCTGAAAGAACATGTAGAAACCATGGCTAGGGAGTTCTTTGTAAAACTATTTGGTGTACCAATTGTGTCCATCCTGAACCAGGAGACCCTGTCCAAAGTCACTCACACTTTGATCACATCCTCTTTCAATTATAATAATAATAAACCTTTATTGTCAAAGTACAACAGGGTGTGAGTCATCCTTACTTTTGTTGTACTAAACATGGGGCTGCCCTTGAAGACTAGCTGAAAAGTGTAAGGCATAATCGTTATGAGACCACCTCAGTATTCCAATGTGACTCTACTACTCTATGATCTGGAGTGCCTGTCTGTAGATTTCTGGGTGCTATAAAATTTATGCTGCTGGGCTGAGTTATCTATGAAATGGCCTGTTTTCAGCATTTCTGCCAATCAAAAGAAGTCTAAAAGGGTGAGTGTTATGTATTAGCGTTAAAGAAACACTTGTATAACAGTCACCACTAGGAGGCGTTGAACTGTAACCGTTCTGGCAGGAAATGGTTTGGTGGGAAGTAGAGGTTCAATCTGATTGGCTGACTGCATACCTGGCAAGGTATATAAAGGGTACAGGTAACCCTAGCCAGTAGTACAGTTATGGTCACCAAATAAAGAGCTGTTTGACTGTACTCATCTGCCTGGCATCATTCCTACTCTTCAGAACCCACTACACAACAGTGAGCGAAGTCAAGATCTCTTCAATGTAATTTTGGAAACATGTTATCCCTAGCATTGCAATTGCCTTGTGGAGCAGCATACCTATCTGGCCCCCAACTCCAATTCCAAGGGCCCTTCATAGCCTTTTGTAAACCGTTATAAATTTGGCTTTCCCCTTGGACATTGGGCTACTAGGATATTTAATGCATCTGTTTTTAGGACATTGTAGATGTGGATATATATGTTGCACCAGGCATGATGTGTTTTCAACAGATGATGTAGTGATAATATGCTTGTTATTAATTTTAATTGTTTATCTTCAAGGGTCATAGGTCACATGAGCGTCAATGTACGATTATTGGAAATGTTTCAGAATTGGGCCTGACAAACTGTAAGATTATATGCAGAATCTGTTAAATTAAAAAATAAGTTGGAGTGAACAAAAACTCTATGATCTTGATTTCTGAGTCAAGCTTTGGGTACCTTTGAATTTTGAATAAATGAATTTTCATTTATTTTTCAGCCTGATAAGCTAAAGAGAAATAAAGTATTTGATTGCCTACTTATACCTGACAATAGGTGTATTCAGAAGAGATCACTTTATTGGGAAATAGTTCCATAAAGCTTCCCCATTTCTTTAGACAATGACCTGTAAAAGAGAACTAGCAACTAAATTTCATTTTTAATGTGTGCCATTGTGTCCACAGGAAAAAAAATGACAATAAAGGTTATCTAATCTAGCTCAGGTCGGCAGTTTGGCGGGTCGAATCCCGAGTGCCGCGTAACAGAGTGAGCGCCTGTTACTCGTCCCAGCTTCTGCCCACCTAGCAGTTTGAAAGCACGTAAAAATGCAAGTAGAAAAATAGGGACCACTACGGTGGGAAGGTAACAGCGTTCCGTGCGCCTTTGGCGTCTAGTCATGCCGGCCACACGACCATGGAGACGTCCTCGGACAAGCGCTGGCTCTTCGGCTATGAAACGGAGATGAGCACCGGCCCCTAGAGTCAGAAACGACTAGCACGCATGTGCGGGGGAACCTTTACCTTTACTTTAATCTAGCTCAGAAGATTTTTTTTTAATTTCTCAGCATAAATGGCAGAAGCCTTGCCAATCAGCTTGTGTACCTAACGAGGACGGGAACCTGTGAAGCAAGAATCTTATTTTGTTCTGAAGAGTTTAAGAGAACATTGGAACATCATGTACTCATAACAACTAAAAAGTGCACTAAAATTAACAGACTCCAAATGTTTTCTTAACCACAGATTTGTTTCCAATTAGATGTTTTTAATCTTTAAAAATTGCTTTCACAGCTTTAAAGAATGTGTGACATGTATGTTCATGCACTTTTAATGATTTGTTGATGCTGGTTGTCAACACATAGAAAAGCCCGCCATATTGCTGGCTAACAATCTTCCAAAGTCAGTGGGCCCCGGAATGCTTCCTCATCCCCCCATCACCCTTTGGTGGGCCCGTATCCAGAATGGTGCTTAAGGGCAATCCTAAAGGGCCTTCCCCTGACTAGCTACCCCTGGTTTCTCTTATTTACCTCCTGATGCTGCTGCTGGAGATGTGGAAGAAATTCAATAGCACATTTGAATGAGATCATATTTCACATTTTCAAATAAGCAGGACACAATTCAAAGATGCTTCAAAATCTGCATTTCTCTGAATGCTGCAGTGCTAGGCATCAAAGCAGTAGCAGAATAGTAGAGGAATGAAAATGGGGGAGTACACAACAACAGTTCACATATATACAGTATTTAAAAGAATGTGTGGATGAGCATTTAAATATGGGAAGGTTGGAAAAATTATGGATGATAGGCAAAATTACAAGCAAAACTATGTTTGGACATTGTGTACAATAATACATAAGCACTGTAGTGCAAACTTTAAAAATCAACTCAAATTAATGCAGGAAATGGAGGAACTGATAACCAAAATGAAAAAAAATTGAGAAAAACTGAAGATAAGAGACTTACAAAACAGAATCTTTAGAGAAACTTTAGAGAAACTTGAGCTGACATAATTATCTATCCTTATCTGCTGTACCCTAACCTCATATCCTAGATTTTGTAGATATCCTCCAGCTTTGAGTAGAGGTCTAGAAAGAAAAAACAAGGCACAGCAGTGAGAAGAAGAGAATCATGATACTCATTATACACCCAACATTTAGAGTAGAATAGAATAGAATAGAATAGAATAGAATAGAATAGAATAGAATAGAATAGAATAGAATAGAATGGAATGGAATGGAATGGAATGGAATGGAATGGAATGGAATGGAATGGAATGGAATAGAATAGAATAGAATAGAATAGAATAGAATAGAATAGAATAGAATAGAATAGAATAGAATAGAATAGAGCTGGAAGGGACCTTGGAGGTCTTCTAGTCCAGCCCTCTGCTCAAGCAGGAAAACCTATACCAGGGGTCGGGAACCTTAAACACTCAAAGAGCCATTTGTACCTGTTTCCCACCGAAAAGAAAACACCGGGAGCCACAAAACCGTTCTGCTTCCCCCCCCCACATGGAGCGCTCTGCTGCCACTGCTTCTCCCCCAATGGAGGGCTCCACTGCTGCTGCTGCTTCCCCCTGCACGGAGCACCCCGCCACCACTGCTTCCCCCTACCCCCCAACAGAGTGCTCCACCACCACTGCTGCTTCCCCCACCCCTGCAGGCAAGGAGTAGCTTGGGTGATGGTGGCTGGCCGGCGGGAGAGGAGGGATCATGTCCACTCAGAGGGATCTGCCAAGCCTCATGGCAGTGGCAGTGGCAGCTCCCCCAACCTCCCCTATTTCCCTGGTTCTGTACAAGATGCTTGACAGAACCCCCCCTTTCCGTGACGGATCAGACCCACGTGGGAGAGCAAAATGCGTATTGCCAAAAGTTTACTACATCCACAGCATTTCTCTGGTCTACTAGTTTAGTGACTTTATCAAAGAATGAAATAAGATTGGTTTGGCATGATCTGTTTTTAACAAACCCATGCTGTCTTCTAGTTATAACTTTGTTTGCTTCTAGTTGTTTGCAGATCTGCTTTTTGATTATCTTTTCTAGGATCTTCCCAGGTATTGATGTTAAACTGATTGGTCTGTAGTTTCCTGGGTCTGTTTTGTTTTCCCTTTCTTGAAGATGGGAACCACATTAGCCCTTTTCCAATCCTCAGGATTTGTAAGTCCTTTTTTTTTTTTACAAAAACTAGGGGGCGAAGGTAATAGACTAGAGAAATACCCACTGCAGTTATCTACATGTAGTTATATATTCCATGCAGTTCAGAGGGAATGACAATGATACATAAAATCTGAATGTCCCATCGGATACACAGAATTTATTGGGAATTCTATTGAATTGGCCAAGCCATTGGTCCCACTGTAATAGAATGTGTGGATGATCTTGGGGGAGAAATGCTGCCCAGGAAACAATCAGGCAAGGGTGGTGAGAGTGCCTATCCCCCCCTGTTCTGTATTGGGCTCAATAGTAATACCACGTGGGTTGCTGGAGGAGCTAACAGTTCTCCAGCAACCCAGACTACAAGTCTCCAGTGCTGCTATTGGCTATCCCTAGGCGGCAAAAAACAAGACCAGGAGCTGACTGTGGCTCAGACCATGAGCTTCTCATTGCAAAGTTTAGGCTTAAACTGAAGAAAGTAGGGAAAAGCACTAGGCCACTCAGGTATGAATTAAATCATATCCCTGTTGAATATACAGTAGAGGTGACAAATAGATTTAAGGAATTAGATCTGATAGACAGAGTGCCTGAAGAACTATGGACAGAGGTTTGCAACATTGTACAACAGGTAGCAACCAAAACCATCCCAAAGAAAAAGAAATGAAAGAAAGCAAAATGGCTGTCTGAGGAAGCTTTGCAAATAGCTGAGGAAAGGAGGGAAGCAAAAGGCAAGGGAGAAAAAGAAAGATACACCCAATTGAATGCAGAATTCCAGAGAATAGCTAGAAGAGATAAGAATGCCTTCTTAAATGAACAGTGCAAAGAAATAGAAGAAAACAATAGAATAGGGAGGACTAGAGATCTCTTCAAGAAAATTGGAGAGATGAAGGGAACGTTTCATGCAAAAATGGGCATGATAAAGGACCAAAATGGCAGGGACCTAACAGAGGCAGAAGAGATTAAGAAGAGGTGGCAAAATTACACAGAAGAACTATACAAGAATGAGCTTAACATTCCTAACAATCACAATGAGTTAGTCACTGACCTCGAGCCAGACATCCTAGAATGTGAAGTGAAGTGGGCCTTAGAAATGCTGAGCAACAACAAAGCTAGTGGAGGTGACAATATTCCAGCTGAGCTATTCAAAATCTTAAAAGACGATGCAGTAAAAGTGCTACACTCAATTTGCCAGCAAATTTGGAAAAGTCAACAGTGGCCACAGGATTGGAAAAGATCAGTTTACCTTCCAATTCCAAAGAAAGGCAGTGCCAAAGAATGTTCAAACTATCGTACCATTGCACTCATTTCTCATGTTAGTAAAGTTATGCTTAAAATCCTACAAGCTAGACTCCAGCAGTTTGTGAATTGAGAACTACCAGAAGTACAGGCAAGATTTTGAAGAGGCAGAGGAACAAGAGATCAAATTGCCAACATACGCTGGATCATGGAGAAAGCTAGAGAGTTCCAGAAAAACATCTACTTCTGCTTCATTGACTATGCTAAAGCTTTTGATTGTGTGGATCATAACAAATTGTGCAAGTTCTTAAAGAGATGGGCATACCAGACCATCTTATTTGTCTCTTGAGAAACCTATATGTGGGCCAAGAAGCAACAGTGAACACTGGACACGGAAGCACTGATTGGTTCAAAATTGGGAAAGGAGTCCGGCAAGGCTGTATACTGTCACCCTGCCTATTTAACTTATATGCAGAGCACATCATGAGAAAGGCAGGGCTAGATGAATCAAAAGTTGGAATTAAGATTGCCGGAAGAAATATCAACAACCTAAGATATGCAGATGATACCACTCTAATAGCAGAAAGTGAAGAAGAACTAAAGAGCCTCTTGTTGCGGGTGAAGGAGAATGCAAAAGTTAGGTTGAAACTTAACATTAAGAAAACCAAGATCATGGCATCTGGCCCTCTCAATTCCTGGCAAATAGATGGGGAAGAAATGGAGGTAGTGACAGATTTTATTTTCCTGGGCTCCAAGATCACTGCAGATGGGGACTGTAGCCAAGAAATTAAAAGACGCTTGCTCCTCAGGAGGAAAGCCATGGCAAATCTAGACAGTACACTAAAGAGCAGAGACATCACCCTGCCAACAAAAGTACGTATAGTCAAGGCTATGGTCTTCCCAGTTGCAATGTATGGCAGTGAAAGTTGGACCATAAAAAAGGCTGAGCGCCAAAGAATTGAGGCTTTTGAACCGTGGTGCTGGAGAAGACTCCTGCGAGTCCCTTGGACTGCAAGGCGATCAAACCAGTCAGTCCTAGAGGAGATCAACCCTGACTGCTCTTTAGAAGGCCAGATCCTGAAGCTAAAACTCAAATACTTTGGCCACCTAATGAGAAGGAAGGACTCACTGGAGAAGAGCCTAATGCTGGGAAAGATTGAGGGCAATAGAAGAAAGGGACGACAGAGAATGAGGTGGCTGGATGGAGTCACTGAAGCAGTAGGTGTGAGCTTAAATGGACTCCAGAAGATGGTAGAGGACAGGAAGGCCTGGAGGAACGTTGTCCATAGGGTCGCAATGGGTCAGACACGACTTCGCAGCTAACAACAACAACTAGGCGGCAATGGTTGTTTCAAACCTATTGGCTGCCACCTAGGGGCTACACTATATTGTAGCTAGCTACAGCCCAATTCTCAGTTCACAGTCTGCAAGCAATAAACCATGAGTTTGCCTGAACTCACTTGTCTTGCCTTCTTTCCTGTGCCAAAGAACCCGCTACACAACACTCCCCTTAACAGTCAGAGAAAGAAGCTCGGGAAGGACCCTCCCTAACTGATCAAGCAGTTAAAAGAGGGAAATATCTTCAGACTTGCCAGATTCTGCTAATGTAGCCTTCTCCAATCAAGATTCCTGTCTAGATTACTCAGGAGGGCTGACCCAAGCCATCAGCCCTATTGACTCTTTTTCTGGCTGCCTGGTTTATGGAATACAATTCCATTCATGTACATTCAGAGGCCAAGGGTGCCTTGACTCTGCAAATGGTGTAGTCTGACTCAGGTATGAGGCAATTCTTATGTTCCTACTGGGGAAACAAAGACAGGAAATGAGAATTCATTATATTACAGACAAATTCATGGAAGGGATTAAAACTTTGGATGGGAACTGAAAGGTTGTTTTCCTCTGGCATTCTGTCAGATAACTGTACTTTTGATGAAAGTGAGCCTTGCTAAAATATGAAATAAAACAAACATATGAGGTGATCCAGGAAAGATTCAGCACATACAACTACTGAGTTGAAAGTGGCCTTCAGCACAATCTCTGATAAATTGAATTGCTGTGAACACTACATTGTTAGAAGTAAGTGCACCACATTGTGTCCCTAACTATAGTTGACCCAATTCAACAAAATTAGGAAAATTAAGACCATCAGATGTTAGATTCCAGCTCACACCTGCCTCAGTCAGCATAACCAATAGATGTAGATAATGCAAACTCTACTTATCCATCAGCTTCATATTTTTTCCCAACAAAGTAATTTTTCAATGGTTCTAAGTTAAGAATAGACCTCCCCAATCAAAATAAATAAAAGAGATAAATGGATTTGTTTTGTACTGAGACATACTTTATCCTTGGGCAAAACAAAGGGAAGTTATTTAGTCCAGCATTTCTTAAAATTTTCAAGATTATGAACCACCTAAAATCAATATATAACTGTTTTTTTAAGGATGGGAGTGACAGTAATACAGCAGTGAAAACATATTATTCTTTATATTTCCCTTACATTTAATACATAAATCTTAAAGGAGTGAATGATTTACATATGGCAGTATATTTCATTGATATATGAAAAAAGATTGTTTCTAGAAAGTCTTCGTGTTGACTAATACTCAAACTATTTCAGTATTTGGTCTTGACTGTAATTAAGTGCTGAAAATCCATTTTCACAAAGATGTGTTAAAGAAAAAGCTGTTCTACCTCCAATGTTTTTTCACTTAAAAGCTCATAATCTCTGTGAACCTATATATAAATATAAATATTCAGTTGCATCAATGTGATTTCTGGGCAGAGATCTGCCAACATCTCTTCTTCATTTATTGATATAGTATTTTTTGGCAAGTGAAGTTGAATTGAATCCAAATCTATAATAAATCCCTGGAATCTTGGGACCAACTCACAGAACATATGAAGTTGTTTGGGAGAATATTTGCATTCTACAAAATGTAATTTAAGAAAAACTGTTCTTCTCAACTTTTAGTTTGGATGTAAAGTTACTTCTTCATCACTATCATAATTGTGAATGGTTGTTAAACAAGGCAGTTGCTAAGTAAGGACTGCCTGTATTTAACAATTTATTGGAATATGAATGTGGCCAGAAATGTCAAGGCAGTTTACAACAATTCAAACATGACTTTAACCACAATAACATACATCAATATTGTGATTCTGCATAGAGTTATCTAAGGATATTTAGTTTAACTTTATGGCACATATCAGAGTAAATGGGCCCCAGGATTCTTTAGTTAGATCACAATCATTACCTAAGAGAAAATTTCATTAGTATACTCAGTGCATAGGCCAAGTTTGTTTTATCAGTTAGTTTATTGAAGTAATAGTTATTCTGATTTAAGCAAAACAAAATTATGCTTTTAAAATTGACTTTAGATTTATCACAATGCAAAATCTATGCCAATGCATGCATACAATCCAACAAAGGGAACAATGGCTTAGAGAAGATTTTATTTATTTTAAATAATTGCATTGTAGTTTAGAATTATCAGTCCATCAATCTATAAGAGCCGTGGTGGTGTAGTGGTTAGAAAACAGCATTGCAGGCTGAATCTCGTGACTGCCAGCAGTTCAATTCTCACTGGCTCAAGGTTGACTCAGCCTTCCATCCTTCCGAGGTATGTAAAATGAGGATCTGGGTTGTTAGGGAAAATATGCTGACTGTGTAAACAGCTTAGAGAGAGCTGTAAAGCATTGTGAAGTTATATATAAGTCTGCTATTATTATTGCTATTTCTAAGGCAGAATTTGAATGGATTAGCATTTTGTATCCATTTTTTGAGCCAACAATGTCAGTTATATAGTATATATCATTTTGTAATGACTATTGAGCTAAACTAATAATTGCACAGTTTGCATATGATAAATTTCTTATGTGGATATATCAGGTGGTGTAATCAAATACAACTTTTTCAATGGAGGTATGTACTGTGAAGTCTCAACTACTAATCAAACTCGCTGTGTCATGTGACATGTTGCAACATACCACCACTTTTTTTTCACATTGCCGGAGCTGGGGTGGGTGCGGCCTCCACATGATGCAACCGCCCCGTGGGCAGGCAGTTTGACACCCCTGATTTAGAATATCTTTTGTCTGACAAAGCTTGGATTCAAGATAGCTCAGAAGAAACCAGATGTATTCACAGCTAGAAATTTGTTGTGACAATTTCAATATTCACACAATAGATCTGGCTCTTGGGATGCTTTAACAATGTCTTTATGGTAAATTTGCATATCAAGGTAATTAATATATGCAAAGAAAGATGCTGCTGACTGAACGTCTCCCTGGGGTTGCCAGTCCTCTAATAGCACTGCAGGGTCCAGCATTTATAGTTTCACTTGATAAAAGTTAAAAAGAACTTCTAGGGGATTTATTTTTAGATTTTTTTTAATACTACTTTTATTTTTTTAAAAAATAACTTAAAACAGTGAACATACCTAACATTCCTTCCTCCTCCCATTTTCCCCATAACAACATCCCTGTGAGATGAGTGGGCTAAGAGAGTGATCCATAGTCACCCAGCCAGCCTTGATGCTTAAAGCAGAACTAGAACTCACAATCTCCTGGTTTCTAGTCTAATGCTTTAACCCCTAGACCAGGGGTCTTCAAACTTTGCCCTTTTATGACTTGTGACTTCAACTCCCAGAATTCCTCAGCCAGGCATGCAGGCTGAGGAATTCTGGGAGTTGAAGTCCACAATTCATAAAAGGGCAACATTTGAAGACCCCTGCCCTAGATGAAGCTAACTTTTCTTGTAATGTTGGTGGAAACCAGCCTTCCTGAGCTCCATGAAATATAAAGGAAGATCTATAGGAATACAAGAGATTGCTGTCCCTGCCAGATAGGTTTGAGAAGGTCACAGCTTTGTTTACTAAAGCTGTGATGACCACAGCTTTGTTTACTGAAGCTGTGATGACCATTTTTGCAAATGTAAAATTCCCATTTGCAAGCAGTGAATGTTGCAGCAAAAGCAACTGAGTTTTCCTTTGATCTCAGTGACTGGTCAATAGCTGAGCAGAAACTGGCTGAGATGTATCTGCTTACCAATTAACCAGGAAAGGTACATTCTCACCAGCTTTAAGGTATCTGCATAGAGGTACCATAATGTCTTGATAGCTTTAATAGCCCAAATAATCCACTAAGGCTCTACTCTGTTTCAACTGTACAATTAAAAGTCGGGTAATGAAAAGCCTGTGGAAATGAAATATTTTACAAAGAGAAATTGTTGTGTTGTGGGTTCTGGAGAGCAGGAAGGACGCCGGGACGATAAGTACAGCATAACAGCTCTTTTTTAGGTGGGAGTGACCGTACTGGGGAATAGGGGTTACCTGCACTCTTTATATACCTGGCCAGTACCTGGCCAGGTACACAGCCAACCAATCGGATTGAACCTTTGTTTCCCGCTGAAACTGCTTCCCGCCAAAACAGTTACAGTTCAACGCCTCCTGGTGGTGAGTCTTATACAAGTGCTTTAGATGTTCCTTTAAGCCTAATACATAACAGAAATGATTATGTGGGTGGGGATTGAAGTCTTTTAAATATATTTCATACATTTGAAAATTTGAAAATATGGATGCAAGAGACCACGTTCAATATCTGTGGCTCCACAAAAACGAAATGTTCACATAATCCCCAGGGATATTATCAGTTGATTATGAGTGCCTCATTTAAATAACAGTAAATAAATAATAGGATCACATTTATCTACAACAAAATCTAGGAACAGAAATTTAACATACTTTTGAACCTTGTTTCTTCCCAATGTAGCATTTTGTGGCTGAGAGATGTAGACTATAGCCTTTCCTATTGTACATTTTAGAAAATCTAACACGACACCAATGAGCTGGTGGTGAAAACAGGAAGGCACTAAATGTATTTGCCTTTACAATGCTTTGATCTTTTTCTTGATTGTTGAAAATGAGACAAACACCTTGAAGTGAGCTTCAGTTTTTCTCTTCAATCGGTTATTCATGTTTAATGCTAATTATCTGAAATGTCAGAATTAGAATAAAATATATCCAAGATGTTATGAATTTTAGACTCAATTCTTTCAGAACTGATGTTTTGTTTTTATACTGTACTTTTTCATTTTTTTTCAAATGGCCCACATATCAAAATAGGTTTTATGTATCATTCAAATTACATATGGAACTCATTTTGAACCATTCATCTTTTTTTTTAATAAAATACATATTAGACCACAGTGGCAAGATATATCTGAGAAAATATATGTGTATGTTCCTCCCAGAGCCTTGATAGGGATTGGACACTCCTTAATGAAAAACTTGAGAGGTTTGTGAAGTATAAAGATATTTATATTCCAACAAGATATTTATATTCCAAGGCTGGATGCAATGGTGATCAAGTTTAATACCTCTAGAGTTAAAAACTTTAATTGCCATTATGACC
This sequence comes from Vipera berus, assembly GCF_964194415.1. Lineage (NCBI taxonomy): Eukaryota > Metazoa > Chordata > Lepidosauria > Squamata > Viperidae > Vipera > Vipera berus. Next base: position 241,892,832 of record NC_138202.1, read on the forward strand.
CTTCCTTTGTGTGACCCTTCGTTTTTCTTCAGAAACCACAAAGAAGCTTGCAAATTTTTTTTAGCAAAAGCTATTAAAAACCACCTGGTTCCTTCCTCACTTTATTAGTTGTTAGCTGCTAATGGTTTTAGAATTTTCTCACAATTTTCAGAATTTCTTTTTATAGTTATTTTATGGAGTTGCTGATCTTTTTACTGCATTTGGTATTAGACTGTAAGCAAATTTTGACTGAATGTATGGACGCACACTGGGACATTGAGAAAAAGTAGGATAAGGAAGATAGGTATTTTAATTATAGATCTGGAGATGGTCAGTAACCATGGTACTGGTTGCAGAAAAAAGCAGTCCATCTTTGACCAGGACTACCCACTTGAGGTGATGATGAGCAAGCAGAAATGCATGTACTTTGGCTGCGTGATGTGAGAGGATGACGGGCCAGAATATATCACTCTGCTGTGCAAGATTTGACAAATAAGAGAGAAAAACCAAAGATCTAGATCAGGGGTCTTCAAACTTGGCCCTTTTATGACTCGTGGACTTCAACTCCCAGAATTCCTCAGCCAGGTATGCTGGCTAAGGAATTCTGGAAGTTGAAGACCACAAGTCATAAAAGGGCCAAGTTGAAGACCCCTGATCTAGATGGAAAATGACAAGTGATCCCAGGTTTATCCTTGGAAGATAAACAAGTTCCTATAAGTTGTGATTTCTAGAGAGAGGTGAATATTTGTCCAAATGTTGAGCACAGTTAAGTATACAAAACTAATGGGAAGCAGGTGTTGTTGACAAATGAATACAAGATAGAGAGCTAATTTGGTCTAGTGATTAAGGCACCAGGGTAGAAAGCATGAGACTTTGAGTTCTAGTCCTACCTTAACCATGAAAGTCAGCTGAGTAACAATGGGTAAGTTACTCTCTCTCAGTCCAATTCACCTCACATGGCTGTTGTTGTTATGGGGAAAATAGGAGGAAAAGGCTATATTGGAGATTATGTGTATATATATATGACCTCTATATACATATACATATACATATACATATACATATACATATACATATACATATACATATACATATACATATACATATACATATACATATACATATACATATACATATACATATACATATACACACATACATTACATTATTATTCAACTATTTAAATCAGTTCAATATTATTATTTTGCTATATCCTCATTTATTTTTGACGTTGCCTGTCAAACTTTCTTGATGTATATCTTCAGGCAATATTGTCAATTCAGGGACTACACTCATGCCCTCCTCCTAAAGGACAGAAAAGGCACTCGTTTGTGTGAGTTCATCATCCAACTATGGATTCCACATCTGTTTTAAGTATGTATTTAGCTGGATCTGTGGTAAATTCCTTGGTATCATTTGATAAAATGATGAACAATCAAGCTTCCCTGGTGTTCCTTTATGCATCTCTAAGTGTGCAAATAATAAAGAGGCCAAGAAACTATTTATTTCAACTTTAACTGTAGAAGCAGCCAGGAATGAAAAGGGAAAAAAACCTACTTAATTTGAAAATATGAATTCTGTTGCATTCTCCAAAGAAGCCACTAAGTGGTTAAAGGAATGGGAGTAAGAAGAGAAGAAAAGTCAGTCTAGACAAAATCAAATTTGGCAAAAGGATTTCACTCCAGGGCTGAATCAGAACTGAAAGAGCATGGCACAATGCCAAAATGTATGGACAGATGAATGAATGGATGGATTAATCTATTTTTAGCCCAAATTATAAGTGGTAGCTTTTTTGCATATGTGAAAGCACAGGTTTTAAGTGCCTGCTTCTGTGACATGCTGAAGATCACACCAAGTTTTAAATATCATAAAACCAAACTTACTTCACAATGTGGTAAAGACCATGTTGTCTTCCAGTAACTACTAGACCAATACATGCAGCATTCCTTGAAGAAGCATTGGGAAATGTTAGTGAATTGGTAGTAGAAATAAATTTAACATGGGACAGATTCTTAGCTGTGACATACTATGCCTTGCTATAATTGACCACATTTCATCTGAAAAGGGGAAAAAAACACCATGCAGAGAGCTTCAAAGCAGGCACAATAAAAGTATCTGTAATGATTAATGAATTAATATTGTCAGAATAATGAGCTATTCTGATGCGCAGGCACTGTTATGAGAGAGATTCCAGATCCCACTGTCGTTTGGTCTGGAGCTGATTGACTGAAAGGACTCCACAGCTGAAGAATAGTTTTAGTACTTCAGGACTGTCAACTTTACAACAGATTTTTCTCCCAAAGTGTTATTTATTGATTTCAGATGGGGAATCCATTCTTAGCAGTTAGGAACTGCCGTATGCTTGCTATGCTCTTTCTTTCTTTCTTTCTTTCTTTCTTTCTTTCTTTCTTTCTTTCTTTCTTTCTTTCTTTCTTTCTTTCTTTCTTTCTTTCTTTCTTTCTTTCTTTCTCTCTTTCTTTCTCAGATGGAATCTGGTATTTGTATTGCAAACCAGAAAAACATCAAGAAAATATGGACCCTTGCCCACAGATCTTTTAAATTCAAATTTTGCTTTCTTTATCTTCCAATGTGAGTAACATTTTTCTCTTTAACATTGCATATCAGCAATTGGAAGAAATGTCTTGATAATATAATGTGCTTGGAAGGTTCTGTGGTTAATAGCATAAGGGAAAGGCAGTTTGGGACTAACTGTGGTGGGATATTTGCTTGCAAATCAAATAGAATATGATCTGGTGAGACTCATAATAGTGATTATGCCTATGGATATTTATATAACTATATTTTTCTAAAATATAATCTAAACTTAGAAGGATAGACAATAGAGTCACACCATAATAATACTTCTTATTACCCACAATTTAAGGCAACATCTACATTGCAAAATAGATGAAATAGAAAGATCTGCATTTGCCAGATTGTTACCTGAAGTTTGTTCCAGTGTCTTTGGGTCTGTCCTGAAGTCTGAAGTCATGGCTTGAGTAAACCTGAGCTTGCTTTTCACCATCTCATTTGACTGTTACTGTCTTACAATGATGGAGTTTTATACAGATTAAGGCAATTACATTCTGTACTGGATTATTTCTGTTTCAGAAACTCTGGGGATTGTGAAGGAAGGATTTTATCTTTTATATCCTTGCCATCTTCTTTATCTCTCCAACCCCTGAAAAGTGATTGTGTTCAAAATGCTTAAGGCAATCAAACAAACAAACAAACAAACAAACAAACAAACAAACAAACAGAATAGAGCTTGAAGGGACCTTGGAGGTCTTCTAGTCCAGCCCCCTGCTCAAGGAGGACACCCTATACTATTTCTGGCAAGTAGCTGTCCAGTCTCTTCTTAAAAGCCTCCAGTGTTGGGGTATCCACAATTTCTGAAGGCAAGCTATTCCACTGGTTAATTGTTCTCATTGTTAGGAAGTTTCTCCTTAATTCCAGGTTGCTTCTCTCTTGATTAGTTTCCATACATTGTTTCTTGTCTTGCCTTCTGGTGCTTTGGGAAATAAGTTGACCCCTTCTGCTTTCTGGCAGGCCCTCAAATACTGGAATACTGCCATCATGTTACCCCTTAATAAGGATTTATAAAGACCATCTCTGGAATACTGCATCTAGTTTTGGTCACCACATTACAAAAAAGATGTTGAGACTTTGGGAAAAGTGCAGAGAAGAGCAACTAAGATGATTAAAAGCCTGGAAACAAAAAAATATATTTTAGCAAAATTTATCTTTCAACATTTGTTTCAAGCAGTGGTAACATAGGAGGGAATTTATCAAAAAATGAAGAATATTGGAATGATCCATCAAGAAATAATAATAATGGACGTGGCAGTATCTGGAGACAGCAGAACAGAAGAGAAAGAACTGGAGAAGGTAAGAAAAGACAAAGACCTGCAAAAAGAAATAGAAAAGGTAAAGGTAAAGGTTCCCCCGCACATGCGTGCTAGTCGTTTCCGACTCTAGGGGCCGGTGCTCATCTCCGTTTCAAAGCCGAAGAGCCAGCGTTTGTCCGAGGACGTCTCCGTGGTCATGTGGCTGGCATGACTAGATGCCAAAGGCGCACAAAACGCTGTTACCTTCCCACCATAGTGGTCCCTATTTTTCTACTTGCATTTTTACATGCTTTCGAACTGCTAAGTTGGCAGAAGCTGGGACGAGTAACAGGCACTCACTCTGTTATGCGGCACTCGGGATTTGACCCGCCAAACTGCCGACCTTCTGATCGACAAGCTCAGCGTCCTAACCCACTGAGCCACCGTGTCCCTATAAGAAATATAAAGACTATGGCAAAAAAAGCAAAGGTAGTATCAATAGTAAAAGCTGCCTTTGGTACAATCCAGAACTGGAGCACCACTTGAACACCATTGGCATTGACAAATTCAACATCAGTCAATTACAAGAGGCAGCTTTACTCAGAAGAATTTACATCCTGCAACAATAACTCTTAACACCATCAAATATCAATATCTGTGTATTTTGGGTCCTCAGGAAGGATTGAATAAAAACCAGTCTGAACATCTGGCTGATTGTGATAATAAAATAATAAAATAAAATAAATAATAATAATAATAATAATAATAATAATAATAATAATAATAATAATAATAATATATGTAATCTGGTTTTTAGAGTTGGCATTTCTGTAACAAACAGAAGCCAAGGAGATAAATATTTTGGGTACTGGAGGAAAAGTCCGCCTGATTACACAGCAGTTCTTCTGGGTGTAATTCAAGGTGCTGATTGTCAGCTTTAAAGATGGGGGTGGCAAAGGGCTGTATTACTTGGCAGCCTGCCCATTTCCATGCCTGTTCCACCAGATCTGATAAGGAACGTGTGCTCCAAGTCCCTCTATTAAATAATGTTTGTCTTATGGGACATAGGGATCGTGCTTTCTCTGCTCTGCTATGAAACAGTCTCCTCTGTGTTATCTAGAAGATCTTGACTTTCTCAGCCTTCCAGAAGGCTATAAAAACCTGGCTTTTCCTCTGGCTCTCAGCCTGCCTATTAGAGGAACTCAACTTTGTTGTGGTATGTATAACGAGTCAGTTATATGGTGCCTCAGTTATGGCATTATGGTTATTTTAATTCTTTTTGCTTCCTTGTTAGCTTTTTAATTGTCTCTTTTGAATGATTTGTAAATATGATTTATTTCTATGTGGCTGACTTGTCTGAATGCTAAGCTTCCAGGAATTGCATAGCATTTTTGGATTTAGTTTGGTCTGGGATGCTCACATTTTCCCATTTGTAACTATGGTTAAGTCTTTCCATGTGTTGTGAAGTTAAGGAGTTGTCACCATGTTTTCTGACAGCTAGTTGATGTTCATGGATGTTCTCTCTAGTCTTCTGCCTGATTTTCCTACACCAGGCATGTCAAACTTGCGATGTCACGTGACATTGTGTGATGTATCACAACTTTTTCCCCATTGCCGGCAATGGGGTGGGCGCGGTTTCGTTGTGATGCATCCGGCCCACAGGCTGGTAGTTTGACATGCCTGTCTTACACAGTGGTTGTTACAATCCTTACATTGTACAATCCTTACATTACTATGTGGTAGAGAAGAATCCCATTTTTTTCCTCTTGGGCTCCTGGGTTTTGTTTGATTGTTTGTTTTGTTTTACTTAAGATGTTTTGGAGAGCTTTAGTTGGTTTGTGTGCTACTGCAGTGCTATGTGGTTGTGATAGTCTATTGGTTGTTTCTGATATATACTTTTATGTAAGTAGAGCTATCTTTTTATAGCATGTATCAGTTGTGCTGTAGTTGATTGAATGGTCAAGAACTTTTTGTTAAAGTTGTATGGTTGAAAGATGTTGAATGTTGAATTATTTCCATTTTCTAGTGTTCTGGGTTGTTTAAATGCTTTTGTGCTCATCTGAATAATGTTCCTACACAACTCCTTTTTATGGAAGGTTGGGTTGATAATTTGGTAATGGAGAACGTGGTTAGCGTGTGTTGTTTTTCAATAGACTTGTGTTTCTAATTTGCTGCCTTTTCCTATGCTGACGAGGATATTCAGGAATGACAGTGGGTTGTTTCCTTTTTCCGTTGTGAATTTTATTCTCTGGTTGTCCCTTTTTTTATCACCACAAAGGTATCACCCAAGTAACAAATCCATTATTTTGACTGTACGTGTGAGACTATTATATTTTCTAGATGCTTCATTACAGCCTCTGTTACGACTCCTGTGAATGGTGATCCCATGGGTGTCTCTTTGATTTGTTGTATTTGTCCATCAAACTGAAAGTAGGCAGTGAGGCCAAGGTTGATGAATTCCATGACTCTGGGAATTTTGATCTTAGTATATTTGGCTAGGTTGGGTGTTGTGTAATACTACTGCCATGTAGTCTTTGTAATTCTGTTTTTAAGTCTATTTTAATTCTCCTTTTTGCTTGACTTATTGGGGTTTTATTAAATTGTTTGTGGTTGATTGTTATTAGCCACCCAGAATTCATATGTAAGATGTGCACCCATATAAATTTTGTAAGTAAATAAATACATCTTTGCTGTGCAGCATATATTATTTATACTTTCTTTGAAGCTACTCATACTCAAAACATGTTGTAGAAGTCCAAAAGGATGGATGAAGTGAAGACCCTTGGCTGTCTTACTCTTGAATGTCTAGCATTGGGTACTACAACTTTTCCCTAAATAAATAATTTCTGCACTAGGGCATGGTAAGAGAGGGCTTCAAGTCCATTTGAAGAATGCCAAACAGGGAAGCTGATAATACATTATTATCCTCCAAATGCTTTCAAATTGGTCAATTGTAAGTCTTTCTTCTTCAAGATGTGTGCAAGTGGACTTCACATGCTTTGGTTCAGTGTCTTTTGAAGTGGCTGTGGTGAAATGAAAATAAAGGAGGAAGAAATTTGCAGGGCAGCTGGTAGCATTCCCATATTTTGTTTGCCATATTTATGGACTTAGTTACTGTTTTCATCTCTTGCACGAAGAAAAACTGAACCATTTGGGTGCGGAGAGTAATCTCACATTGAAAAAATGTTCACAAGTCTACATTCATCCATAGCCAACTGGGAAAGTCTGGGTTTCTTCTGAAGGCCAAATTTAACAAACAGCTGTTGTGTGAAAGGACATGCAAGTTTACTCATTTTGGCAGCCTGGACCTCCTGCCACTAACTAATCCATTTTTCATCTCTTTATGCTCACATACATTGGTTTAATAAATTTAATAAAGAACTAATTTAATAAAGAACTCTTGGGAAGACTTTAAAGAACGGGCTTCCTGCTGTGATGAAAGGCTATCATTCAGAGGCAGGGAAAGCATAGATGATATGCAAAAGGCAGTTACAGAAATAATAACAATAACAATAAAAATAAAAATGACTTTTGCCAGAGAAGACAAGAAAGGCACAGAAGGCACATATTTTAAGTGGGGGCACACCTGGAATTATTGTGTTTTGGAGTTTGATAGAATGTAAAGAAGGCATTGGCGCTGCAAGAGCATGATCCAACCTTACCATATCTCCTCCTTTCTCAAAGGCTTTTGAGCACAAAGGTACTGCTAATAAAAAAATGTAAAGGTAAAGTTTCCCCTGTCCAGTCATGCTCAACTCTAGAGCAGGGGTCCCCAACCCCGGTCTGTGGACCGGTACTGGGTCGTGACATGCCAGCAACCGGTCTGCACAAACAAACAAAGCCCCATCCGTGGGATGCAGGCAGCACACACAAAACCACGCACACTCCGGTCCGTGGAAAGACCTTTCTCTGCGGAACCGGTCCCTGGTGCCCAAAAGGTTGGGGATCTCTGCTCTAAGGCAGGGCTTTTCAACAGGTGGTACTTGTACCACTTGTGGTACTTTGCCACATGGCAGGTGGTACCTGATTGCTAGCCAAGTGTAGCAGGGGAGGGGAATGAGCCTAAGTGAGCCAAGCCTGAGGGAGAGGGAGAGGCAGCTGCAGCTGGAGCACTGTCTGGGTTCCGCAGAAGCCCCAGGAGCCGGCAGGGCTCCAGCTGATTGGCTCCAGCTAGGAGCAGCTGGAAGCTGGAGGTGAACTGTAGGGGGAAAAAAGGGGGGAGAGATGGTTTGGGTGGGGAAGGGAAAAAAAGACAACAGGAAAGGTTTAATCCCTTTAAACAAATGTAATTAGCTTTGCCCCCTTTAACTGAGTCTGTCTATGGCTTTTAAAAAGTTTTCTTTGAAGGTAACCAGCTTAATTTAAAGCTAAAGCTTTTTCTGTCTGGGGAATTGCAATATTGTGACACATGACAGGCCTGAGGCAGCTTAAAGAGAAAAAAAACAGAGTTTGTGTTTCTTTATTTTCTTGCTTTGCTTTTGATTCCTGTGTCTTTAAGGGTACAGGGAAAGGATTGGGAGTGGGGGTGCATTCTTACTACACTGTGGAAGAGCTCAGAAGGGCCAACCACTAGCTGGTAGTGGTGCATATTAATAAACATGGAAAAATTCATCATACATTTGTCAGTGCAAAGGGAAAGTGATTCAGCAAAGGAACAGCCACCGAAGAAATCAAAACTGGTTCTTTTTTACTTTTTTTCTACAGTTTGTAATGGTTTATTAGATTATAGAATAAAATACAAAAATACAAAAGCAAATAGTAGGACACAGTGGGGAGGAAAAAGGGGGGGAAAGTGAGGGGAGAAGGGAAAAAGAACAGACTTCCTCTGTTACAGTAGAAGGAAGCATTAACATCGAACCTCAACTTTTTACTTTTCCATAATATTATAAACTAGCCATTTCTATAACAACAAATGAATCTAATCAGTAAAACCCAAAATCCCCCCCCCCCTTTTTTTAGTCATCAAGTTTTTGACACCTTGCTAAGCACTGGTAGTACTCAAATATTGTCATGTCCTAAAAGTGGTACAATCTGTGAAAAGATTGAAAAGCCCTGGTGTAGGCATTAGAGGAGAAGTGAATTGTGTGACTTGTTGCTCACCGGTGTCAAAGGATTTTCCCCAAATAAACAGCATAGTCTGAGCCCCTGACTATGGTAATAAGGCTCAAGTAGAGCTTGTGAACCTCTGGGGACAGTGGGTACCTTTGAAAGCACATTATGGACAGTCTAAGAAAATGGCTGTAAAGGGTGGGAAGCTTGTGTATGCAAAAAAAATTATATATATTGCTGTTTTTGACACAGCCAAACAGAAAATATTAACTTAGTGGAAGACAACCGAATGTCTGCCACACTTTTCATTCCTGGAATTACAAAGTACTGGTCTGTGGTCATTTACTAATTTTATTTTCTAAGAAACCCTAAAAGAGTTGTATAGAATCGCAGGATGTTATTGGAAATAAAGGCTTGTAATTGAAAAGCAAAGTTTGAAAAATCACTCATCCAAGGAGAGTCATATAGGATATCCCACTAGGAGTGCAAAGACAAACAATATTTTGGAACAGAAAAATACTGGAAAAAGTCTGCATGGATTTTGTTCAATTGCCATCTCACAGATCTGCAGATACATAGCTTTTGGGTCTGTGGTTTACAGTTTGGCTTTCTGAGTAGACGTTCTTTCCTCCTTTCAACACAATTCCTGTGCATAACAAACAAATACTATTTAACTGAACACCATCAAACAGCAAAAAAATAAGAAAATCATGATGATGTGCGAACAAGTTAGGGTTGACTCTTGGCCACCATATAGATAGATGTTCTCCAGAAGGATCTCACAGTGATGCTAAAACATGAGAAATAACTGCAGGAACTGGGTATATCTAGTCTAAGGAAGAGAAAGATTGGGGTCAGAAGACAGAGGTCTTCCAATATTTGAGGAGGTGTCAAAGAGAAGGAGTTGACCTATTCTCCAAAGCACCAAAGGTCAGGAGAAGAAGTAATGGATGGAAATTTATCAAGGAGACATCCAACCAAGAACTTAAGAGAAATTTTCTGCCAATGAGAACAATCAGTGGAACAGCTTGCCTCAAGAAATTTTGGGTGGAGGTTTTTAAGAAGGGATTGGACAACCATTTGTCTGAAATGGTACAGGGTCTCCTACCTCAGCAGGGGGTTGGACTAGAAGGCCTCCAAGGTCCCTTCCAACTATGTTATTCTGTGTTCTGTATCTTCTGTTGCAATATGCACATGAAGGGGCACCATCCATATGCACCACTAATGGGGTATGTTCTCTTTTAGCTTTACATATAGAGTGATGGAAACATCTGGACAGTGACAAGTTAACCATAAAAAGTATGCAAGGAAAGGTGAGGTATTCTGAATATCACTGTAAAAAAGTGATGTATTTCAATTAATTAAAGGCAATATAAAAATGTGGCAGAGACATTGTAAAAACAGGTTCTCTGTCCCAAAAGGAGCTCCTATTGACTATAGATTTCTTGTCAGTGGACTCCATCACTGCATTAAAGAAGATGCTAACCAGCCAGGAACTGGATCTTGTAATGTGATGTAATGAAACGGTGTAAAGAAGTGCTAATGTTGAATGACAGTGGGGACCTGCAGTAAATCTCACAAAATTTTCAAGATGCAAGCAAGAGAAAACCAACAGATGGTGACATATACAAAGGAGAGACTTTTTTCCCCTTTCAACAACCAAGAATACAAGACATGAGGGAGGAGAAGTTAACATTTAAGGAAATAACAAATTTTGTTCAGTCAATTAGTTAATAGGACCCAGATTGTTGGGGGCAATTAAGCTGACTTTGCAATAATGCCGCTTGGGGTGTGTGTGAAAGCCCTAATAAGCAGGCATATACATAGAATGAAGGCTACTGCTAAGCTTGTAAGCTGCCCTGAGTCTTCGGAGAAGGGCGGGATATAAATGGAATTAAAATAAAAAAATAAATAAATAAATATCCTGACTTTATTTTTTTACTAATAACTCAAGGCAGCAAACATATCCAACACACTTTCCTCCTCTTATTTTTCCCACAGCAACAACCCAATGCACAGGTATAGTATAGGTGGTACCTTGCTCAATAGTAGTAACTACTGTCATCCTTATCATTATTGTTATTACCCTATGAGGTGGCTTGGGCTGAGAGTGCCTGACCCCAAATCACCTTTTGGTGTTAAGGTGGGACTAGAACGCACATTTTCCTGCTTTATTAGAACTATAGTACAGGAGAGCAGATGTATAATTTTAATAAATATAATATTTCTCTCATTTAAATCTTCTACTCCCAAATTAAGTTGCTGTTATCTCTACAGTGCATAAAATTGGAATCTATATTTTTAACTCAAAGATTCTAATAGTTTTTTAACTCAAGGATGCTAATAATTTTAAATAAAATCATTTTAAACAGAAAAGTGGCACTTGGTATTTGTCTACGCCAGGGCTTTTCAACCAGTGGTACGGGTACCACCTGTGGTACACTGGCACCTGGCAGGTGGTATGCGACCATCCTAGAAAAGTGGTAGCGGAGGAGGGGAATGAGCTGAACTGGTGGCAGCACCGCACAAGCCTGAGCGAGAGATGCCTGGAGCTGTAGGGCTGTCAGAGCTCAGCGGAAGTGCCAGGATCAGTGCTTCTTTGGGGCTGCCAGGGCTCAGTGGAAGCACCAGGATCAGCGTCGAGCTTCAGCTGAAGCTCGGCGCTGATAGCGCCAATCAGCTGGAATGTTGCAGCATCTCCAGGGTCTTGTGATTTGCATTCGGATGCTTGGCAACTGATTCATGTCCCAGGGTCATGTGAAGTGACCAAAACCTGCTGCAACCACCCAGCAGATGGGGGAAATAAAAACCAAAACCCCCCCACCCCACCCCCTCTGCCAATCCTCAACAGAAATGCTCACAACAATGAAAACCTCAGACAGGAGGAAGAGCACCGCTGGGCAGGCAGGCAGATGTCTTCCTTGGCTGTGGCTTGGCGGGCACTTTTTTCAGTGCCATTATAACTTTGAACAGTCCTTAAGCGAACTGTTGTAAGTCGAGGACTACCTGTACTTTCTCACTTTTTTCCTTTTTTTTGTCATCAAGTTTTTGACACCTTGCTAGGTGACTGGTGGTACTCGTATGTTGCCATATCCTAAAAGTGGTACAATGGGTGAAAAGGTTGAAAAGCCCTGGTCTACGCCTTGAATGAATGAATGAACCTTTATTGTCAAACCATGTATACATTGAGATTGGCTGAGCCTCCCTTCGTGCCCCCACCCCCAACTTACAGTGACACAAACCCTCCATCTTATTACACCATGTGAGCTAATTGCACAATGCACCAGCCTCGCAGGTCAATTATGCATAAAGTTTATAAAATTATTTTCCATTCAAAAGCCTAACAGCCCACGGATAAAAGCTGTTCTTCAGCCTGTTGGTGCGGCTGGCTATACTCCTATATCTCCTACCCGATGGTAGGAGAGTAAAGAGATACTGTCCAGGGTGTGAGTCATCCCTGAGAATTTTCTCACTCTTCCAAGGCAGCTAGCCCTGGCGATGTCATCCAGTGGTGTCAGGGGACAGCCCACAATGTCATGTGCTGTGCTCACCACCCTCTGTAATACTTTCCACGGCTGTCAGACCAGCATACCAAACCACAATACCATACGAGAGGACGCTCTCTATAGTAGACCGGTAGAAGAGGGTAAAAATGATAGAAAATGTCGAAGCCACAGGAACCTTGGGGGGAAGTGATCATGCAATATTGGAATTCAACATTCTGGAAGCGCAAGCAATAGAGCACAGCCAAACTAGAGTCTTGGACTTTAAGAGAGCTAATTTCAATAAACTTAGAAAGACCATGGGAAGAATTCCATGGATGAGAATCCTAAAGGGGAAAACAACTCAAGAATCTTGGGAAATTTTGAAAAGTGAGATAATAAAGGCCCAGTCTAGTACAATACCAACAAAGAAGAAAAATAACAGCTCTCAAAAGAAACCAGCATGGCTGCGTAAAGAACTCTCTGATAAATTGAAAGATAAAAAGGACAAGTATAAGAATTGGAAAGAGGGGCACATAACTAAGTCAGAATATCAGCAAATAGCCCGTGCCCGCAAAGATGAAGTGAGGAAAGCTAAGGCTTAAAATGAACTAAGGCTTGCGACCAAAGTCAAAAATAACAAAAAATGCTTCTTTCAATATATAAAAAACAAGAAAAAAGTTAAGGAAATGATTGGTCCATTAGTGGGGGAAAGTGGCAAGAAGGTGACAAGCAATAGGGAGAAAGCAGAACTATTTAACTCGTTTTTTGCATCTGTCTTTACACAAAGGGAAAAAACAGTCCAACCTACCAAAACCAGTGCCATAAAAAACAGAATAGAAATGCAAGTTAAGATAGGCAAAAAGATGGTAAGTGAACACCTGTACAGCCTAGACGAGTTCAAATCACCAGGACCAGATGGATTACACCCCAAAGTTCTCAAGGAACTGGCAGACGTGATCTCAGAACCACTGAACTATATTTTTCAAAGATCCTGGAGCACTGGGGAACTACCAGAGGACTGGAAGAGAGCTGATGTAGTTCCCATCTTCAAAAAAAGGGAAAAAATAGATCCAGGAAACTACAGACCTATCAGACTGACCTCAATACCTGGGAAGATTCTGGAAAAGATAATCAAACAACAAATCAGCGAACACCTTGATGCAAACAAAGTCATCACTAAAAGTCAACATGGGTTTGTCAAAAACAGATCATGCCAGACAAATCTTATTACATTCTTTGACCAAGTGACAAAATTAGTGGACCAGAGGAATGCTGTAGATATAATTTACTTGGACTTCAGTAAGGCATTTGATAAAGTAGATCACAACCTACTACTTGATAAGATAGAAAAATGTGGGTTAGATAGCATCACCACCAGATGGATTCGAAGCTGGCTCACAGGCCGTACTCAGCGTGTGGTCCTCAATGGAACTGCATCTACATGGAAGGAAGTGTGTAGTGGGGTGCCCCAGGGCTCTGTTCTGGGCCCAGTGCTCTTCAACATCTTCATCAATGATTTGGATGAGGGGATAGATGGGGAACTCATCAAATTTGCAGACGACACCAAGCTGGCAGGAATAGCCAATACTCCAGAAGATAGGCTTAAAATACAGGAGGATCTGGACAGACTCGAACACTGGGCGCTATCTAACAAAATGAAATTCAATGGTGAAAAAAGTAAGGTTCTGCATTTAGGCAGGAAAAATCAAATGCACAGGTATAGTATAGGTGGTACCTTGCTCAATAGTAGTAACTGTGAGAGGGATCTCGGAGTCCTAGTAGACACTCACTTCAATATAAGCCAGCAGTGTGCTGCAGCTGCCAAAAAAGCCAACACAGTGTTAGGCTGCATTAACAGAGGGATAGAATCAAGATCAAGTGAAGAACTAATACCACTTTACAATGCTTTGGTAAGGCCACACCTGGAATACTGCATCCAGTTTTGGTCACCACGATGTATAAAAGATGTCGAGACTCTAGAAAGGGTACAGAGAAGAGCAACAAAGATGATTGGGGGACTGGAGGCTAAAACATATAGGGAACGGTTGCTGGAATTGGGTATGTGTAGTTTAACGAAAAGAAGGGTGAGGGGTGACATGATAGCAGTGTTCCAATATCTCAGGGGCTGCCACAAAGAAGAGGGAGTCAAGCTATTCTCCAAAGCACCTGAAAGCAGGACAAGAAGCAATGGATGGAAACTAGTCAAGGAGAGAAGCAACCTAGAACTAAGGAGAAACTTCCTGACAGTTAGAACAATTAACCAGTGGAACAACCTGCCTCCAGAAGTGGTGAATGCTCCAACACTGGAAGTTTTTAAGAAGAGACTGGCCAGCCATTTGCCTGAAATGGTATAGGGTTTCCAGCCTGAGCAGGGGGTTGGACTAGATGACCTCCAAGGTCCCTTCCAACTTCTTCTTCTTCTTCTTCTTCTTCTTCTTCTTCTTCTTCTTCTTCTTCTTCTTCTTCTTCTTCTTCTTCTTCTTCTTCTTCTTCTTCTTCTTCTTCTTCGTTGTTGTTGTTGTTGTTGTTGTTGTTATTATTATTATTATTATTATTATTATTATTATTATTATTATTATTATTATTATTATTATTATTATTATTATTATGTCATAAGCCATTGTTTTACCTTGTTCTTCCACAAAACCCTGAGAAAGTGAAGTCTCTGTTGGGCCTTTCTGGCCACCTGGGTTGTATTAACTTTCCAGGTCAGATCTTCGCAGAGGTAGACTCCCAGAAATTTAAAGGAGGAAACTCTCTCTACACAGTCCTCCCCAATGTAAAGTTAGGCAGGTTCCTCCTTTTTCCTCCAGAAGCCTAGCACCATCTCTTTCGTCTTGCCAATGTTCAGGTGCAAGTTGTTGTTACAACACCCTATGGATAGTTTTTGTACCTCCGCCCTGTATGCTGTCTCATCCCCACCTGTAATAAGACCCACCATGGTAGTATCATCTGCAAACTTAATTATTGCTTTAGATGGGTTGGATGATACACAGTCATATGTGTACAAAGAGTACAGGTAGGGGCTAAGCACGCAGCTCTGTGGCGAGCCGGTGCAAAGCTTCAGGGGGGTGGACAAAGCAGACCCGACCCTCACTGTTTGTAACCAGTCCCTAAGAAAGTCTTGAATCCAATCGCAGATGGAGGGGGAAAATTTCAAGTCAGTCAGCTTCTCGATGAGAGTGCTCAGCAAAATGGTGTTGAAAGACGAGCTATAATCAACAAAAAGCATCCTGACATAGCTTCCAGGTTTCTCAAGATGACTTGCTACAGAGTGTAAAGCAGTAGCTATGGCATCATCTGTCAACCTGTTCCCCCTGTAGGCAAATTGATGTTTATCAAAATCCAGTGGGAGGCATGTCCTGAGATGTTGGAGAACCAGTCTTTCGAAGTATTTCATGACTACAGACATTAATGCAACAGGTCTGTAGTCATTCAGGCACTCAACTGCAGTTTTCTTGGGGACTGGGACAATGGTAGCTGCTTTCAAGCACGATGTACACATGCCATTTGCAAGGAGATGTTAAAAATCCTTGTCAGGACCCCTGCTAATTGATCGGCACAATTCCTGACCACTATCCCCAGCACCCCATTTGGGCCTGCAGCTTTGCTGGGATTCACAGCCTTCAATACAGTTGTCACTTGGTCTTCAGATAGGGTGAGTTGCTGAAAATCAGAAGGCCGGCCAGCAGAGGCTACGGGGTCTGGTCTTTTTACCTTGTTGCAAGCGAAGAAGATATTCAGCTCCTCAGCCAACGAGGCATCGGTGTTAACCATGCTCCTCATACTGCCTTTGTAGTTGGTTAAGTGCTGCAGTCCCTGCCACACTTGCCTCGGATTGTTGTCTGCTAGGTGGTTCTCCACCTTGTGTTTATATTGCTGTTTCACCATCCTAATGCCTCTTCTAAGATTTGCCCTGGCCTCTCTGTATGTGTCCTTGTCCCCTGCCTTAAAGGCAGAATCCCGGGCTCTCAGGAGTGCTCGTATCTCTGCAGTCATCCAGGGTTTACAGTTCCCATAAACTCTAATGCACTTTTCTGTTGTTACACTATCAGTGCATGTTCTAATATAAGAGAGTATGGCATCTGTATATGAATTTAGATCTTGTTCTTCAAATACACTCCAGTCAGTGGCTTCAAAGCAGTCCTGCAACTGACTGAGAGCACCCACTGGCCAGGTTTTGACCCTTTTCGTGACTGCCTGAGTTCTTTTCCTGAGAGGGACATACTTTGGGCACAACAGGAGTGAAAGATGGTCAGATGTACCCAGGTGGGGGAGAGGGGAAGCTCTGTATGCTTGTTTCAGATTAGAGTACACGTGGTCTAAAGTGTGCTGGGGAGAGTGTATTTAAAAACAGCAACCATTTGTTTCAGATGAAAATTAAAGGCTGCTGCTTTACATGTATATATAAAACAAAATATATAAATTTTATGGAAACTTTTAAACAAGAAGATAAACAGTAATACAAACTAAAATAGAGTAAGGAAGAAAAGAACAAAAAACCCAAAGAAAACACCAACAATGCAAGAAAAAAGTTGCAAAAATATTGCAAAACATAGAAAAGAAAAATATATATAAATAAGTGGTTTCTGATATATTGACATCAGTTATAAGTTATTTCAACCCTTCCCTAAAGTTACTCTTCCTTCTATAATTTTTCCTATCTAAACATCAAAACCGTAAATCAGAAGTTCATTTTTTTCCATTTTTACTCAAAAAGCCCCTAAGAGGCTTCCATCACTAATAAACATAAATTATGTCTTTAATCAAAGAAGTCAGTTTATCTGTTTCATCAAAATCTGTCAACTTTATCAACCAATCCTCAACAGTGGGATATTTCCATTTCAGAACGTATAGTAAAGAGGGTTCTGCTTTAAAAATAAAAATAAAACATATTAGAAACTTGATCATAACCTTCTATACTGATTTTTGATATGTTACAGCCTGTTATATCATTACACACACACACACACACACACACACACACACACACACACACAAACAAACCTCCTTCAGGTCAAAAACAATGAACCAGGTTTTTAAAATATCATGAGACCACTATTTCATTTAGAGCAGAAATGGTTAAGCCTAAAAGTTTATATTATGGGGGGGGGGAAACCTGGCAATTTTATAAAAATATGACTAAATTGCATGTGAGAAAAATGATATTTTTTGAATATGGATGTTTAAAATGTCCAATTGAATTTAATGAGATGTACACATTGTTTAGTAGTTCTAACAGAACAATATAAAATTTGGCTAGGTTTTATTTGAATTTAGACTGGAATAAGATTGCTATTTCTCAAGAGACATGGATTTAACTCATGCTATATATGATTTCTGCTTGCACATTAAAGAACTGATCATTTTGTTAGAGTACTGGGTATATCTGAGAATACTGAGAGTGCATCCTGGGTGTTATGTACTGATATTAACAGTTAATGTGTTTGATTTAAATGTGCCTCCAACTGTTTTGAAGGGAAACTGAAGCTTGTATTTCAGCAGGAAAACCAGCTTTAAATTTGATTGGTCTCCACCTAGTGGCAGCACATATAAATAGCTGTCAGTCTGTCGGTTGAGTTCAGTTCTGTTATTCTGCAAATAAACCTGTTGCGTTAGATCAATTGGTTAATGTCTCCAAGAACCCACTACACAATACTGGGTTCACTCAAAAACTGGCTGCCGCAGAGAGGTGATGAGTAACTTGCCCATTTCCCCAAATGGCTGTCACTGAGTATTGCTAGTGACAAAATAGCCATTTACTAGAAGAATTCTTATTATATATTATTAAGATAATATCTCATAATCTTTTCTATCCCTCCAAGATTTCATTTGCCTTTCACTTTCTCTCTCTCTGTATCCTTCCAAAACATTGGTCCGAGTTAGCTGGCACTGCTATTTCTTAGTATGCCCAAAAGTATCCTTGGACATAAAGAAAGCTGTTGCTGTGCTAATTTATTTATTTCCTTAAAGTTCCACTAAAAAAAAGCTTCAGGTGAAGCATATTAGGAATTCTGTAATATCCTGTTGCCTGTTACCTGAAACAAATTGTGGGGTTTAGCATTCGGAGACCCCTATATGCATGTAGTAGTAGTATCCAGTAAGATGGAGGTATCTGGTTTAGCTTCAATTGCTTATTTTAATTCTATACAATGAGATGTTTTTGTTATCCATTTCCTTATCATATGATCAATACTGTATGCCTGTACTTTGCCAGACCAAACTAAGTGTAACACACACATCCTGCCAGGTGTGTGGGATTAGAAACCTCTGGTGCTTAAAAGAACAACTACCTATTAGTCACCATTATTCTTCAGAACTGTAAAGCAAGAATCAAATGATATTAATAGCATAGCACAATTCATAAAACAATTTTGTGTTTAAGTAACAGGAAACTATAGACCTGTAAAATGAGAATGAAGTGTTTTGGGCTTTCTCATTGAATCTCTGTGGCAATGATCACAGATGAGTAAAACCTCAGTGATTTCTTAGCACAGCTTACTCTGTTCCATAAATTAAATTAGACCCAGGGATCTTTAAAATAATATAAATAAAATTGAATCCTTCAATGTAAAAAGTTATCAAAGAGGAAATGAAAAAATAAAATCAAAAACAAAACCCTAAAGTAGTGCCAACTTCATCCTACAGTAGGAAGCTTTTGCCTAAAAAAGAAATTATTTTAAAAGCACAGCAATACTGAATTCTCCCACTAAACCTGTATTATCCCTTAAAACAGAGGTCTTCAAACTTGGCCCTTTTATGACTTGTGGACTTCAACTCCCAGAATTTCTCAGCCTGGCTCAGCCTGGGCCAAGTTTGAAGACCCCTGCTTTAAAATAAAAAAATTAAAGATCAAGCTGTGGTTGCAAATATACTTAATGATTGTTTTTTTACAAAATTGGGATAGTCTAACACAGCAGACTTTTGCCCTCAGAGATGTCAACTATGCTCCTGATGCACCTATATTTCAAGAGGACAGGATAGGGGGCTGTTCTTAGGTTCTGCCTTTTTGCTAATTATGCCTTTTTGCTAATAATTTTTTTTCTCCTCCTTCCACTTGCCATCATGGCTCTCTCATAGTTAACTGAACGACACATAACACTATTCTTCTTCAAACAAAAAACAGGTCCTTGCAGAATCAGAAACATTATTTTACACATCCCACTGCTGACCACAACATAGCTCTGGTTTGCTTGTGACATGTAGAAAGGGAAGGAGTGGAGAGAAAGAGGCAAGAAATATAGTGTATGGTATTTCTTAATTCTTGTCCTTCCCTGTCTCTTTTGGTAAGAAAACTAATCCCAGAGCTATTATATGTCATTGTGAGGTGAGAGCTGAAATGTAGCAGCTTGCTGAGAAAGGGAAAAAAGTCTTCATTTGTTCTGGAGTTATTCTATACAGTAAGGCTGTTTCTAATCAACCTCACTGCTCTTTCTGAGAAGATGAAGAAATAACTTTTATTTGCATATAGTATCATAAAATGTTTGAGACCCTTTCCATAGAATTTGATAGATGTGGAGAGACCTGGCCAATAGAACTGCCAAGAGGCAGACTTGACTGAAGGGATAATATCATCATCATAAAATAGAAGGTACTCCTTATCAACCACTCCTCAGGGTAGGTTCCACTACAGCAGAGGTGGGGAATGATGTCCCTTTCATGACTTGTGGACTTCTGGGAGTTGACAACCACAAGTCATAAAAGGGACATCGTTCCCAACCTCTGAACTACAGCATCTCGGACCAATGACTAACCAGCCTTTGTTTAAAGGCCTTTAGTGAAGGGAAGAAGCCACTTTACATGGCAGCTTGGTCCATTGGCTGACAGCTCACATGGCCTAGAAATTCTTCACAAAGACTTAATCTGCTTCCGTGTAGTTTTAACTCTTCAGTTCATATTCTGCTGACAACCTTTATAAGTGAGGCAAAATACCATCATCAAATTGTGACTGTGAGGCCAAAAAACAAACTATCCAACATATAGTGACAGAGTGTCAAAACAGAGCCTATAATGGATTTTTGCTGGTTTCTTGGCTGTGACAAAAGAAGTAAAAAATGTATTTGCAACTTAGATATACATTTGTAATCTTCCTGTTAAGATTTCAGATTTTATATTCTATGTTTTGTATTTTACCCCTTTCTAACTGAAATATCCCCTTCATGGATTACTGCCTTGGCATGGCGAAGGGGCTTGCGTAATTCAGTGAAGCTATGAGCTATGCCGTGCAGGGCCACCCAAGACGGAAAGGTCATAGCAGAGAGTTCTGACAAAACGTGATCCACTGGAGAAGGAAATGGCAACCCACTCCAGTACCTTTGCCATGAAAACCCTATGGACAGTACCAAAAGGCAAAACGATATGATGCTGGAAGATGAGCCCCTCAGGTCGGAAGGTGTCCAATATGCTACTGGGGAAGAGCAGAGGGCTAGTACTAGTAGCACCAGAAAGAATGAAGCGACCGGGCCAAAGCCGAAAGGACGCTCAGCTGTGGATGTATCTGGTGGTGAAAGGAAAATCCGATGCTGTAAAGATTTTGTCTCCATAGGAACCTGGAATGTAAGATCCATGAATCAAGGCAAGCTGGACATGGTCAAACAAGAGATGACAAGACTGAACATCGACATCTTAAGTATCAGCGAACTAAAATGGACAGGAATGGGTGAATTTAATTCAGATGACCATCAGGTATACTACTGCGGGCAAGTGTTGTGATTCAGGGTCAGCCTGTGGGTTCAGCAGTTGGGTCGGACGATTCAGAGGAGGAGGAGGGGGGTGTTGGAGAGCTTGCTGAGTGTTTGGTCCAGACAGACGAATGACTCAGTGAGGGTTAACAGCAATAAGGTTTATTAATACACATATGTCAACTGTCAACTGTCAAAATAACTCCGGCTTATATACTCGAGCTGTTTGAACTGTATCCAATCCCAAGCCCGGGTTTTCCCGCCTTTACAACATTAACCAATAATTGCACCCAAATCTCCCGCTTCAAAGGAGCCTTCTTTGCAACAAAGCTACTGACATAACACCCCTTCCCCCCCAGTTGATGTTATTTGTTGACGTAATCTCTTAAGTATTTGGGTGGCCTATGGACCCTAGATGGGTATCTATTAGGTTGGCTACTTATGTCATTGTTAACTGACTGTCTGATTGACTGGCTGATATTTATGGGTCTGGAATTTTGGGTTACAGGCTCTGAAGATTCACTACTAACTGATTGTGATTGCTGTTGTGTCAGTTGTGGTTGTTCAGGTACTGCTGGCCTGTTCATAGGGGACAGCTCCCAATCAATTTGACAATGTTGTGGGTTTGCTGCAGCCCCACTGGTTCGAGTTTCCACTTCTCCCCTGACTGGCAAGTTGTTTTGATTAAGCCAAGATGCTGTATCGCCCCCGTGTACGTTTTGACCCCCATTGACTGACATACTACCGGCAACTCTCTTCCTTAATTGATCAACATGTCTTTTACTTACTTTATTCCCTTCCCCCTCAATGGTGTAAGACAACGGCCCCATTCTGTCAGTGACTACCCCTGGAACCCATTTGTCACCCTGTCCATAGTTTCTGGCCCAAACTAAGTCTCCGATGTTGAAGGACCTGTTTGGGATGTCAGGTTTAGCACTTGAGGGTAGTTTGTCAGGATGTAACCTGTCCAGCTTGGTGGTTAGCCGCTTGCCCCACCTCATTTCCGCAGGGCTTTTCCCGGTGGCCGTGCAAGGGGTTGTGTGTTGAGTCAGCAAAAAGTCTGCAAGTCTTTGGTGCCAGTCGCCACGGATGATTCGCTTCAAGGCGTCTTTGGTGGTTCTCACGTTGCGTTCAGCCAAGCCATTGGTGGACGGGTGGAAAGGTGCAGATGTTGTGTGTCTAATCGAGTTGGCCCTGAGGAAGTCCTGAAATTCAGCAGAGGTGAATTGGGGCCCATTATCAGATACAATCACATCCGGTAACCCATGAGTGGCAAAGAGGCCCCTTAAAACCTTTATTGTTCTACCTGATGACATTGAATTAACAGGCACTACCTCCAGCCACCTAGAGAAGCTGTCCACCACAACTAGGAAGGTTAGGCCTTGAAATGGCCCTGCAAAATCAATGTGAATCCTAGACCAAGGATTCCTGGCCAATTCCCACTTATGGGTGTGTGCGTGTGCCAGCTCTGGTCTAGATCGCTGACACAGATAGCACCCTGAAACGCATTCTTCAATATCTTTATCCAGCCCCGGCCACCACAAATGACTTCTAGCTAATGCCTTCATTCGAACAATTCCGGGGTGACCTTCATGTAATTCAGTTAAAACTGTATTTCTGTGAAGTTCAGGAATAACAACACGGTTACCCCACAATATACACCCCAAATGGGATGATAGTTCATTCTTTCTCCTAAAATATGGGATAAACTTGGAATCAGGGTTAGTACTTGGCCAACCCCCTAGTACCCAGGTCATAATCCTATTGAGAATATGGTCTTTTTTAGTAGCCTCAGCAATTTCTCTAGCTGTTAAGGGGCAATCAGGAATTTCATGTAATGACATAATTTGTCCTACTGGGGCAGGGTCCTCCTCGGTGTTGGTTAAAGGCAGTCTACTAAGGGCATCTGCATGGCCCATGTCCTTACCTGGTCTATGTTGCAGTGAAAATGAATATGCTGAGAGGAAAATTGACCACCTCAGCATTCTGGGAAACATTATTTGGGGTGTCTGTTTATCAGTGGTAAACAGTCCCAATAATGGTTTGTGGTCAGTGAGTATGGTAAAGTTCCTACCATAAAGGTAATCATGGAACTTTTTTACTCCTGCCACAATAGCTAATGCTTCTCTATCAATTTGTGCATAATTCCGTTCAGCTTTAGTAAGCGTCCTGGAATAGTATGCAATTGGCTTTTGAATGCCCTGACAATTCATGTGGCTGATGACAGCCCCTACACCATAAGGTGAAGCGTCACAAGCTAAATAGATCGGTTTGTTCTCAATAAAATGAGTAACTGTAGATTGGCTTGATAGAATATCTTTTAAAGTTTGAAAACTGACTCTATGTTTTTCTTGCCACTGCCATGGGGTTTTTCTATCTAATAGTCTGTGTAATGGTTCCGCGATGGCAGCTTTATGTGGCAAGAATGTATGATAGAAATTGACTAATCCTAAAAAGGCTTGTAATTCAGCCTTGTTTTTTGGTTCTGGTGCCAATTTAATTGCCTTGATTTTATCAACTGTAGGGTGAATTCCATTTTTATCTATTCTAAATCCTAAGAATTCTGTGGATTTAACTCCTATACAGCATTTTTCCCTTTTTAATTTAAGTCCAGCCTCCCTAAATCTTCCCAATACCTGTTCCAGACGCTCAGCTAAAATTTCTTCATTTCTTCCAGCTATTAAAACATCATCAAAGTAAGGGCATACACCAGGTATGCCCTTTAAGGTCCTCTCCATCACCTCCTGGAAGATGCCTGGAGCTGCTGCAATACCAAATTGCAATCTGTGGACTCGGAACGCCCCCTTGTGGGTGACAATAGTTTGAGCTTCAGCAGCTTCCCTGGAAACAGTAAGTTGCAAATACGCCTGCGCCAAGTCAAGCTTGGCAAATATGGCGCCGTCCTGGATCGTGGCGAGGACCTGTTTCACCGTCGGGACCGGGTAAGCATGCTTTTTCATTCCAAGGTTCAGGGTGGCTTTATAATCTGCACAAATCCTCACATCCCCATTAGGTTTAAGGGGTGTGACGATTGGTGTTTCCCACAAGCCACCCTCGACCGGTTCTAGAACGCCTTGGCCTACAAGCTTATCGAGCTCGGCCTCGATTTTTTGCTTAAGGGCAAAAGGCATCCGTCGGGCCTTAAGCCTGATGGGTTTAACTGCTGGGTCTAAATTAAAATTAATTGGGGGCCCTTTATATTTACCCAAAGACCCATCAAATACGTCTGCGAATTCATCGCAGACAGATTTGAGGGTCTTATTATTATTAATGGTGTTTATTCCCCCGACCCAAATTCCCAGGGCAGGGAACCAGTTAAGGCCTATTAAACTAGTTCTATGGCCTTCTGTGACTATTAAGTCTAAGAATCCATTAAACCCCTTATATTTAACTTTAAGGGTAACTTTTCCCTTAATTTTTATTGGGGTTTTTTGGAAATCTGCCAATTGAATTTTAGTTGAACTAAGTGGAATTTTACGACTACTTTTAAGTTCAATCTGTTTAAGGGTCTCGCTAGAAATTATGGACACTGAGGCCCCAGAATCAATTTCCATTTTGCAAGGAATTCCTTGCAACTGGACTAAGATTTTTAATTTTGGTCTCAAAATATATTTTATTTTTCCCTTTTCACTGTGATTGACTCGCGCCACCTCCCCGCGGTTGGGGTATTGTGCCCTAGGTCTAGGGGTCTCCTTGCCACTATAGTAAGGGGTTACCTTACCTTCGGCCCAAACGTTGATTTCGTGTAGATGATTGTCGCGTGCACGACCCCTGCAAATGGCTTGAATGTGGCCAGTCTTTCCGCACAATCTGCATCTAGCAGAGCGGAATCTGCATGTTGCTCGGGGATGGTTGCCCCCGCAGCTTCCACATCTGTTGTCGCTGTCGCGCGGTCTTGTTGGAATATCTTTCGGTTGTCGTTGTGGTGTTGTTGTTTGGAATCGGCGACTCGGTTCTGGTCCTTCGCTTCGGGATGGGTTTGCCGCCATTTTTCCAAACCTTCTGGAGACTTCGGCTATGTCGGCTTCCCATTGTTGGTCCACCTCCCCGCTGTTCACAAGGCATTCTTGGTTAATTTCGGAAGAAGCAGCCGTGCTATTGCGGGGGGGGTCGCGATACCCAGTGGATTCATACGTCAAAAGTTCGTCAAGGACTTCTTGCAAGTCGCCGGTGGGCTTAGCAATAATTCTATTTTGTAACTGCTCGTCACGCAAGCCCAGCACCACTCTATCATGGATCCTTATTTCTAAATTGTCATATTTGCAACGTAACGCTGCTTCTCTAACTGCAGCAACGAATTTGGTTATAGACTCGCCCGGTCTCTGATTTCGTTTTTCGAAAATGCGCCGCCAAAAGAGTTCTGATCGTTTCGGCGTAAAATGTACCTTTAATTTGGCCAATAAGTCTGCATACGAAACGCTTGATACCGACAATGGTTGACAAAGTCCCACGGCAACCCGGTACACAGGTGTGCCACAGATAGTTAGTAAGGCAGCCGCCTTTTTTCGGTCGTCAGTTATGCCGTTCACAAGCAAAAAACCTTCGACCTGTCCCACATATTCTTCCCAGTCCTCTGGGTAGTTTGGATCGAATTCTTTTAAAGAACCAATTTGCGCCATTTGGAGGTTTGTTGATTCCGCCGCGGCCGCTTGCGGTTGACTGTGAATTTTTAAATTTACCGCCTTACGCGCAGCTGTTTGTCGCCGATCCTTCACTAGTCCGCCGTCAATCCCATCTTCGTCGCCAGTTGTTTGGTCCAGACAGACGAATGACTCAGTGAGGGTTAACAGCAATAAGGTTTATTAATACACATATGTCAACTGTCAACTGTCAAAATAACTCCGGCTTATATACTCGAGCTGTTTGAACTGTATCCAATCCCAAGCCCGGGTTTTCCCGCCTTTACAACATTAACCAATAATCTCTTTGAATGTTCATTTTCTTTCACCTAAAGTAATAGCCACCTGTCCTATAAAGCAACAATGTTTTGTGTCCCCTGCAAACTCATATGGCCTCATCTATGATCCCTGACTTTTTGCTATGCCTCTTTCCCAACCCCCTTGTGGTGAAACAATGGTTGTTTTCTCCAGATGATTTTTTTATATTATGTGGATTGTTTTAAGGTTTTAAACTGTACACTGCCCAGAGTTGCAATTGTACTAGCTGACTTAGATATTTATTAATACAAAAAAGAGAGTAACCACTCAACTTCCTCAAAGTCATTGATAAAAAGTGTTGGATGGCCCAGGAGCACAGAAGAAAGTCCTAGAACAGGGGTCCCCAACCTGTGGACTGCATCATGGTAGTGGGCTGTGGCCTGCTGGCCACTGGGCTTCAGGGCAGGCTGACCAGTGCACACATGTCTGTGCACACACACACCCCACTCGTGGTAGTGCCATAGCCTCAGGGTGTGAAAACAGGATGCCGCCATGCCTTGGGGCATGAAAACAGCCCGTCCCCCTGCTTTGGGATGCAAAAGCGGCCACCGCCGCACAGCGGGGTGTGGAAACAGGATGCTGTGCCACACAGGAATGGGGGAGGGCTAGCGAGTATCACCCAGTGCTAGCCCTGCCCCATTTGCATCATGTGAGTGCTCATGGCCCTGTGCACATGCCCGCATGAAATGCTTCCCCCTCCCTTTTCCTCCAGTCCACCAACCAAGAAAAGTTGGTGACCTCTGTCCTAGAGCATGCCACCAAATACCTTTCTCCGAGCTAGAGCTTCATGGCAGGCCCCTTCCTTCACAGTGTGACTTTTGAGTTTACTTGATTGATAGGTGCCCAGGTTTCTTCTTTTTTATGTTTTATTGATTTTTAACAATTACAATCTTTAGTGCTTAGTAAACAACCTGTTGTCTGGGTTCACATATTTAACATTAACTTCTTCAATGTAAATCTGTTCAGTACTGCACAAACCAGTGTTTTTTCCCTGATCTTCCTTTCTTCCCCATATTTTTTTCCATTTTCCCCTCATTGCACAGTTGTAATTCTTGCTACTGTTGATGCAAACAAAGTTAAATATAAATATCCTCATCATATTTTACCAATATTATACAAATAACAGTAATGCCAATTCATAAATCAATATCTTGTTTTTCATGCTCTTGTTAAAGTTTGATTTCCCATCAATACTTGAAATATCTTTGTCAGTTATGATTTTCTCAATATTAATTATATTTATATAGCTAAGAATTTTATTCATTCTCTTACTTTCAAATTTCCCTTATCAAAAAAAGAAAGAAAATGCTATTTTAATTCTAAATCATATTTTTCATTATAAAAATCTAATTATATCTAAGGGTCATCCGTTTTTTTAAACATATTCAAACAGATATTTAATCATATAATGCCCCCACTAATAGGTCAAATATTCTGTTTTTTAAGTATAACTCTTGCTTTTTTTCTTTGCCAAGTAGCTTTCCGGGCCAAGGGAATTAAGTCACTCATGAATTTTCTTTCTTTCTTTTTAATAAAAGTTTTATTAATTTTTAAGTATTACAGTCTTTAGTGCTTAGTAAACAACATGTTGTCTGGGTTCAAATATTTAACATTGATTTCTTCAATATAAATCTGTTCAATACTACTCAATCCAATATTTTTCCCTGATCCCCCTTTGTTCTCCATATTTTTTCCATTTTCCCCTCATTACACAGTTACAATTTTTGGTACTGTTAATGTATACAGAGTTAAATATACTGTAAGCATCTTCATCATACAAATAACAATAATAACAATTCATAAATCAATAATGTCAATTCATTAATCAATATCCTGTTTTTCGTGCTCTTGTTAAGGTTTGATTTCCCATCAATATTTGAAATATCTTTATCAGTTATTATTTTCTCAATATTAATTACATTTATGTAGCTAAAAGTTTTATTCATATCAAACCTCCTCTTATCAAAAAAACGTTATCTTAGTTCTAAATCATATCTTTCATTATAAAAGTCTAATTATAACATCCATGCTTTTAATCTTATTCAAACAAGTATTTAAACATATAATGCCCCCTCTATAAGGTCAAATCTTCTGTTTTTTAAATCTGACTCTTCTTTGCCAAGTAGCTTTACAAGCCAGGGCAATTAAATCACCCAAGAATTTTCTTTCTATTTTTGTAAAAATTGCTTGGCATGAGGAAGACAATTTAGGTAGGGTATTTTGTAGGGTATATTGTCTAAATTGTTTTTAGTCTCATTATGATTTCTGTTTATGTCCTCTTTGCATTCAACAATTGTTTGGTGAATTAGTTGTAGCATAGAATATATTTCTTTCTGAAAGGTGTTATTTTATCTTGAGGCATCATTCCTGGAGATCCTCTATCACCAGTCTCAGTAAGAGTATATCAAAGTTTCCTCTAGTTTTCTGGTCTTTATATGTATCCTTTATAATCCAATAGATTCCAAAGTATAGGTTCAGTCCTAAAAGCAATATTTTATAGTGATCCTTTGTCTCAAGCATCCAAAAATTGCCAATCAGGCAAGGTTTAATCCACCTTAGTATCACCCAGTTCCAAACATGCTGCTTACGATCTGCTAATTGGTGCTTTTCTTCTTCAGTTGTCAGTGGCTAATGTCTGGCCACAGGAATGTAGCCAGTGTTTCCCCTGCTGGTTTGGAGGGCTTTCCTCAGATCAAACAGAAAGACCTCTGTCTCTCCATGATTGATGAGGCACCCCTTCTCTTCGTTGCCTCTTCAGGGCAACTTTAGGGGCCCCAGAAGGGAGAAATCGGGCATGGAAGGCAGAGCTCTGCTTTCCTGCATCCTGTCTCACTGCAACACCAAACCAAAAGTCCTCAGTGCCCAGGTTTCTTCTACAACAGAGATGTCAAACTCACGACGTCACGTGACATCGCACAACGTATCGGGACGGTTTTGCCATTGCCGGCAATGGAGTGGACGCAGCTTCTGGATGA
This sequence comes from Vipera berus, assembly GCF_964194415.1. NCBI lineage: Eukaryota > Metazoa > Chordata > Lepidosauria > Squamata > Viperidae > Vipera > Vipera berus. The sequence goes on from NC_138202.1 coordinate 241,921,765, forward strand.
CATGTCCGGCCCATGGGCCGGCAGTTTGACACCCCTGGTCTACAATATTCCATGGGAAGGTGCTTCCTGATTCTCTTGCTTTTTTCCCCTGTGTTTGCCTTTGCCAAAGGAGTTCTTTTTGTTCTTTGGTGTTGTCTTCATTTCTCCACCATTTCTGGAGAGCTTCAGCTATTCCATTCAACCTCTCTCCTTCTCTGATATATTTCATGAAGAAATCTTCTTCTCAAGCTCCTCCCCCTTTTCTTCCAATAAAGAACCAAACTTGCACTTCCAGCAGGTGTAGTTTGAGTCTGACAAATGTTTCATACACTTTGTAGGGCACAGGGATACTTCCCTTCTGTCAATGTTGCTTGTAGCCTAGCTTGTTACTTTAACTCCCCTTGTAAAATCTCTCTACAAATCTTTTCTGTTTGACACTTCCAAGCACCCAGAAGCTTCTTCTCTGGAAAAGACTAGCCTCGATAAAAGTGTAGGAGGGGAGGGGGGACAAAAACAAGAAAAAATAGAGGGGGCAAATTAATAACATGCAAAGCTGGTCTAGGTACCAGCAGGGGCTTGTCCTTAATGCAGGCAGAGCCCCTTGTCTCCATGATCATTTTAAAAACCATTTTTAAACCTTTTATTTCTCAGTATAATAGCTCATGCCACCAGATAATTTCATCAGTTAAAATTATTATTTATGGAAGGTAAGTTCAGCGGCAGCACTGCAGTAGCCCAAATGGTGCTCCATTTATCCTGACTTCAATTAATATCACTGTGGAGGAGCATATATTTTATTACAAGGAGAAGGTGAGAATGAAAACAAAATATTTTGGAACAAAAATAGAAAAAGTTCCAAAGAACCAGAAAGAAAGGCAATATGGGAGCTATATATTTGCGCAAACAGAACAGGGAATCTGATTGATATTCTCTCTCTCTCTCTCTCTCTCTCTCTCTCTCTCTCTCTCTCTCTCTCTCTCTCTCTCTCTCTCTCTCTCTCTCTCTCTCTCTCTCTCTCTCTCTCTCTCTGGAATACAGAATCAACAAACAGCTGGAAGAGTCTGTGCAATTTACTGTTCTCTATCTTCTACTTAAGTAGTGAGGACTTTTTCCAGTAAAGAGCTTCATTCTCTCAAAAGAAATGTGCAACTTGTGAAGAAAGTCTGACTCTGATTTTTCAGAGTTGAAGATACATCCACAGAACTGAGAATAAATCATTCCTTTGAGTGAGCTTCCCCTCCTTGAAGTAAATTATTGCTGGTGATTTTTAGAACAACTTATCTGATATTTAGCACTGTATTGTCAGGAGTGGGAAATGGGTGTCATAAATATCTGAATTTATCAACTGTTGCTGACTCATAATCCAGATACCAGGGAGCTATAAATCCTCTTTTGCAAACTTCCTGGCAAGTTGAACCATCAAGGATCTCTTTCTTCTCATAAGACCAGCAGTGCCCTCTACTGGAAAAAAAAGTACAATAATAAATATAATTGAAGGAAGTCACACCAGGAGGAATTCTCAACAAGTATTTCTTGAATTCATTTCTGCAGTTACCCTGAAACATTTAGAATCTATTTTTATTATGTCAAACTTAGTATAATTGTCTCTGTATAATTGTCTGGCTTAAATACAATTATTTAAGTGTAGGTAATGAAAAATATTATGTGTAGGTAATGAAAAATACTTTTTTTCACTCTGTAGACCTATGGAGTTCTATGGAAAATATAGGATGGCAATTCAACTCCTAGTTGTAGTATTTTCCCCATCCCTCCAATCCTGCAGTGTCTTCCTGGCATCACCATACCATAATGATATTTTACGCTATCAAAATTGGATTTTTGAATTTTATGTTAGTTTTAAAGTTTTTGCAAAACTGTAATGTTTTGAAAATGTTACATTTAGCTGAGATACAATGGAAAATAGGACAGTATTTCTAATTTTATTTATTTAGATGTATTGGCTGCCCAACTCTGGGCTGTACACTGAACTCAAAAAGACATAAAAACTGCTTAAAAAATTAATGATTTCCCCTTTTCCCTCTAAATTCACCCCATTTTCACCCCGCCCTGTCCATTTTCCAGAATACAGCCCTGGCATGCCACCCGAGCACTTTGTGCAATCCTTTACACAAAAAATTCCCATCATTTGTAAATGGGTTATTTAATAAAAATCAAGAGCTTCTGGCTGATTGGAGTGAAGATGCATTGAACTTATGTGGAAACTTTCTCAGTGAAAAGTTTTTCAGATTTGAAGTGATTGCTTGTCCAGCATACCATTAGACCGTGTAACACAATATATCACAAAATGTTTTCTGATGTATTCCTGGCCCCAAACAAAACAGGAATCTGGTGGCACCTTTTCCAACTAGCTTGCATCTTGTGGTTTATTTTTTATACTACTTACTCATTTGTCCTTTGCTCTGCATTAGTGCTGATTCCTGCTTTGTTCTTTAACTCTGCCTATCAATTTGTCCTGCAGTCCGGACACATTACTTCATTCTTTCTATAGGCTTGCACTACCTTGTCTTTGGTACCTGACTCAAATGCCAAGCCACGTAATGAACAAATAAGTGTGTGCGGCAATGATGTAAGCATCGGTCAGGGAGAAGAAAGATCTGGGTTCAAATTTCTGCTCTCAAATGATTGGCGATTTCAGGTTTGTTTGTCTTTGAATATGCATATTTTTTCGTATCTGTGATTCATGTCATCTCTTATCCAAATCTATCTCAGGATAGTCTAAATAAAAAAAATAGAAAGGGAAAATCATGAAAACCGAATTTTGAGAAGAAGCGTAGAGGAAAGTGGGATAAGTGTAGGCAATAGTCCTGGAGATTTCAAATCTCTGAGATGCTGTGATTTTTTCTCCTCAGTATTTCGACAGAGAGGATTGTCAGTGTGAATGTGGTTCTTGCCATAAATGGACCCCCTCTATAAAAGGAGCTTGTCCTCAGTTCTAGAGACGGCTTGCTATTTTCTGTCTATTGAATAAAATTGGGATTGATATCTATCCAAATGGTCTTTGGATCAGAAAAAACAGTAAAGATTGGAATTCACCTTGCTACCAAACCCTGCCTGATTATCCATCCAGTTAGTTGTTTTGAGGAATTGCTTGTACAAGCAGTCTAAAAATCAAGAGATTCAGAACCAACAGTAACATCTGAGAATCATTGACTCAAAGAAATCTTGCTGACTATTTAGAATATTCAAAACTTCAGATGTCCTCACAGCTTATTCAATGGATTACAGTGGAATGAAGATGAACGAATTTCCAGGGCCTTTTCCAGGTTTTTTCCCCCCTCTGCATCATAGAAAGCCACAAAGCACAAACAATAAAAAAAAATCAACTTTGAATGGGGCTGTCGCTGACAGCAGTGAGAAAGAATGGAAGTTGTCTTGATTGAGAAAAGCATTATTGGGTTATTCAGAAGAAACAGAGCACCATCTTATGGACGCTAAGATATTAAGAGCTTTGACAATAATATTCTAATGCAGTGTTTCTCAACCTCAGCAACTTTTTTTTAATACAAGTTTTATTGATTTTTTAATATTTACATATAGATGTATTTGTGAAACAATATGGTGGTTGGGTAGTTAAAATAAAAAATAACCAGTTGTAAATAGTTCAGGTTACATCAACAGAGATGCCCTCTCTAATTCTCTTAGTGATTACATAGTCAAAATAAACAAGTTAGTATATTTCTAGTTATAGCCCAGTCAATCAATAAAATTCAAGATATATTTTCAGTAATACATATCAATATCCTGTTTTTAAATTTTATCTAATTGCAATAGGATGTTCTAGAATACGTAGCCTATAGTATATAGAAGAAAGCTTAATTTTGGGTAACCCACAATTCCCTATTTCAATAAAGAATAGTTCTTTTGTCTACAAATTTATATTGGTCATTACAAAACATTCTTATGTTTTACCATTAAAGTCTAGTTTTCATCTTAAAATTCTAGATTCTATACTATAGTTCAAAAATAGCCACTGAATATTCTATAAATCATCTTAACCGTACATCAATTATTAACATACTATCTTTTGATATGTCATTCCAAATTCTATAATATGATTCGGAGTTACATTTCCTTTACAGATCTAAAAGCTAAATGTAAAATCAGTGATTTTCTTTTTTGAGATTCCCCTTGATCCATAGAAAGATATTTTTATAGTCTATCTTTAGGAATCCCAAAAGAAAAACAAGTTCAGTTTTTTAAATCTAACTCTTGGCTTCCTTTTGTGCTCTTGGTATCTTTAAATTCTCAAATGTATCTTCCTTTCTTCCTATACCCCTTATTTGAATCCAGGGAGTGTATCCAAATGTCAGTTTTGCAAGGAAGATGTCCCCTTTGTAACCATTGTATTTTTGCTTTGATAGTTCGGTTTTTGGTGGTTGATATAATATAGTTGTCATTAAATCAGTCAAGTCTTTTTGAACTTCCAATTCTATCTGGGTTAGGTAGAAAGTAGTAGCTGGTATTATGGTTGTCATTGGATTAATTGAAGATAGTAATAGCTATCCATTTCAATGGAGTTCATCAAATTCAGAGAAAAAAAGAAATTGTCATGATGGCTATCTACTATTTACTATTATGCTACTAAGAGCTAGTTGCTAGGATGAATGAGCAATTGTGTGCTACATGAGAGTTTCTCAACCTTGCCCACTTTAAGATCAGTGGACTTCAACTCCCAGAATTCCTCAGCCAGTTGTGCTGGTTAGGGAATTCTGAGAGTTGAAGTCCACCTCTCTTAAAGTGGCCAAAGTTGAGAAACGCTGTTGTGCTGGACCAGATTGTAGCTAGCTTAGGAATAGAACTGTATGTATTTGATAACTCAAATAAGCAGGGGATGGTGGTCTGAGATGAAGAACTTGTTTTTGACAGGGAGAAGTGCAAATCAGGTATTACACATCAGTCATGCAGGAAGAGAAAGGAATCCAAAAAGAAAAGCCACCTTCTGGTTGGTGATTCAATTATAAGAGATATAAATTTAGGAAAGGACACAGGGGTTTCAAAAGAGGTCAGGTGTCTTCCAGGTGCTACTGCCAGTAGGGACAAGAAGCTTATTTTTAAAATAGTCAAGAATTTCAGCAAGGACTGTGATGTGGATACTATTGTACATCTTGGCACTAACAATCTGTCCCAAAAAGATGTACTCTCTGTGCAGAATGATTTCCAGAGCTTGGGGCAGGAACTTAGCAGGATAGGCTGTAGGCTTACTTTTTCAGTGGTTTTACCAGTGTATAAGGAGCAAAATGGAAAAGGCCAGCATATAGCAGAATTCAATATGTGGCTAAAGGAGTGGTGTAAAGGAGAAGGCTTTGGTTATATTAGTCACAATGTCTTTAGCTGGTCCAATGGAAAAAATGTACAAAAGAGATGGTTTGCATCCATCCAAGAAAGAGACTGAATTACTTGACAATAAATTCACAGATTTTCTGGAGGAATATTTAAATTAAACACCAGGGACAGTGAGTTAATTGATACAGCACATTCCTGTCCCTGGGAATCTAAAAATTATAGGGTTATCAGTGCATGTAACATAAATGTGTGTGTGGACAAGAATATCAACCTTGCTGTCAAGAAAAATCAAGCTTTTAATAGCGAGTGCTACACAAAGTGCACTAACCAAACAGGTGGTAAGAAAATAGGGGAACTCTGGCACCACACAGGTTATGTAGCAAGTAAACACAGGGTCAGTCATAAAGGACTCAAATGTCTATACACTAATGCACAGAGTATGAACAGTAAACAAGGTGAACTAGAAATTCAGGTAAATGAGGACAGATATGATATTGTTGCCTTTACGGAAACATGGTGCCAAGAAAGCCACAAATGGAACACACAGCTAGAGGGATTTAGATTATTTAAAGTAACAGACCAAACAAAAGAGAAGGTGGAGTTGCTCCCTATATAAGAAATAACTACATCTCTACAGAAATAGAGGACAACAATGATGAAAATTGTTTTGAATGCATTTGGAGCAATATAAAAGGAGGAAAAAATGACATTGCCATAGGTGTATACTATAGGCCACCCAACCAAACAGAGAAAATAGATGAACTTTTTGCTAGTCAGCTAACTAAGGTATGTAGGAAGCACATCACAATAGTAATAGGGGACTTTAATTACCCTGACATCAACTGGGAGACAAACTCTGCACCAAGTGGAAGATCAAACAGATTCCTGAAAACTTTTCCTTTTTCCTTCAAAAAAGGGAAAAAAATGGATCAAGGAAATTACAGACCTATCAGCCTGACCTCAATACCTGGGAAGATTCTGGAAAAGATAATCAAACAAGGAATCAGCGAGCACCTAGAGATAAACAAAGTCATTATTAAAAGCCAAGATGGGTTTGTCAAAAACAGATCATGCCAGACAAATCTGATTGCATTCTTTGACCAAGTGACAAAATTAGTGGACCAGAGGAATGCTGTAGATATAATTTACTTGGACTTCAGTAAGGCATTTGATAAAGTAGATCACAACCTACTACTTGATAAGATAGAAAAATATGGGTTAGACGGCATCACCACCAGATGGATTCGTAGCTGGCTGACAGGCCGTACTCAGCGTGTGGTCCTCAATGGAACTGCATCTACATGGAGGGAAGTGTGTAGTGGGGTGCCCCAGGGCTCTGTTCTAGGCCCAGTGCTCTTCAACATCTTCATCAATGATTTGGACGAGGGGATAGATAGGGAACTCATCAAATTTGCAGATGACACCAAGCTGGCAGGAATAGCAAACACTCCAGAAGATAGGCTTAAGATACAGGAGGATCAGGACAGGGTGCTATCTAACAAAATGAAGTTCAATGGTGAAAAAAGTAAGGTTCTACATTTAGGCAAGAAAAACCAAATGCACAGGTATAGTATAGGTGGTATCTTGCTCAATAGTAGTAACTGTGAGAGGGATCTCAGAGTCCGAGTGGACAATCACTTAAATATGAGCCAGCAGTGTGCTGCAGCTGCCAAAAAAGCCAACAGTGTTAGGCTACATTAACACAGGGATAGACTCAAGATCACATGAAGCATTAATACCACTTTACAATGCCTTTGGTAAGGCCACACTTGGAATACTGCATCCACTTTTGGTCACCATGATATAAAAAAATGTTGAGGCTCTAGAAAGAGTACAGAGAAGAGCAACAAAGATGATTAGGGGACTGGAGGCTAAATATATATAAGGAACGGTTGCTGGAATTGGGTATGGGTATTTAATGAAGAGAAGGACAAATGGGGACATGATAGCAGTGTTCCAATATCTCAGGGACTGCCACAAAGAAGAGGGAGTCAAGCTATTCTCCAAAGCACCCGAAGGCAGGACAAGAAGCAACAGATGGAAACTAATCAAGGAGAGCAACCTAGAACTAAGGAGAAAGTTCCTGACAGTTAGAACAATTAATCAGTGGAACAACCTGCCTCCAGAAGCAGTGAATGCTCCAACACTGGAAATATTTAAGAAGAGACTGGACAGCCATTTGTCTGAAATGGTATAGGGTTTCCTGCCCGAGCAGGGGGTTGGACTAGTTGACCTCCAAGGTACCTTTCAACTTTATTATTATTATTATTAGTAGTAGTAGTAGTAGTAGTAGTAGTAGTAGTAGTAGTATTCATTGAAATAAAAGAAATTTTGGCTATTAAATTTAAGATATTTGAAAATTGGTAAATAAGAATATTATATGGTATGATTAATTTGTTGATATAGAATGGTGAGAATTTATATAGATAAGATGTTTATCCTGTATGCTAAACCTAGTGAAGAATTGTGATAAAGGAATTAAGGTCATTTAAAATTTGGAAATGATAAATATTAAATGTTAAATTTAAATATTAATGAGAAATTACAATTGGGAAATATTTGTTAGGTCATTTATTGTCTAAAAGACTGAATGTTAAAACAATTAAGACATATATAAATTAAAAACTATTGATAAATGTCAGAAACGTATCTTTTATTTGATTGACAGAATAAGAATTGTATTAATTTAAATATGAGACGGTATGTAAAGGACCTCTGATTTTGATATTACATAAAAGGTAAAGGTAAAGGTTCCCCTGCACATGCGTGCTAGTCGTTTCCGACTCTAGGGGCCGGTGCTCATCTCCGTTTCAAAGCCGAAGAGCCAGTGCTTGTCCAAGGACGTCTCCGTGGTCATGTGGCCGGCATAACTAGACGCCAAAGGCACACGGAACGCTGTTACCTTCCCATAGTGGTCCCTATTTTTCTACTTGCATTTTTACATGCTTTCGAACTGCTAGGTTGGCAGAAGCTGGGACGAGTAACAGGCGCTCACTCTGTTACGCAGCACTCGGGATTCGACCCGCCAAACTGCCGACCTTCTGATCGACAAGCTCAGCATCCTAACTCACTGAGCCACCGCGTCCCTAAGGGGGAAAGAGAGGGAATATTTACTGTAATAGTTTGAGATCTGTATTAATGATATCGATATGTAATTGAATTATTGTAACTCAGCTGCCACATTGCTTTTCAAATATGCAGGTGTAATATTAGAAAATCAATAAAAACTTATAAAAAATGAATTGTTAAATTGTCCCCTGGTGAGTTGGCCACGATGAGTTCTCCCATTCCGTCGTATAAGGACCCATTTTATTTATTGGCTTTAGAACTTGCCTTGCACTCAAGTTGTTAGGATGGTTACCTAAGAAGGAAAACACTGACAGACAAAGAGTTATTGAAAGAGTCTCAGCCATTGGATCTCTTCCCACAGGAGGATTTATCAGCACTGTTTTATTTTTCTAGAAATTTTTGACTTTGTTTGTCAAGGAAGCAACTTATTTGCTGCTTATTTCCTGCAGTGTGTTATCTGTGTTGACAGTAAACCCATCATCCAATAATCATTCTTTTACTCCAGGCACTTTCCTTTGTGCAGTTGGCAATCAAACAATAGTTACTTTATTCCAGGCAGTGCCGGATCTTCCTCAAGGTTTCATGGGATTGACAATCCTGTAAAATTTAAATTAACTTAAGTAATCATAACCACCCAACAAGACTTGAATTTTTTTTTTAAAAAAACAAAACCTACCATATGTTCAAACATATTAGGCCAGAATAACCATTTTCATCCAGTAGTGCTTAAAATGTTAAACTAGGAACAAGTCCACTTCAACCATGAAAATTTGCTAGGAGATTTTGGGTCAGTTCATCTCTCTTAGCCAACTTATCTCAGGGGGGGTTTAACTGGAGAAAAAGTAAGGAGAGAGTCCTGTCTTGCTGCCTTCAGCTTCTGAAATAGAAATCTAACAAATAAAATAAAAATAAGCAATTGATATTTATTACAAATCCCTGTAATTACAATAGTTTTAATACGGCCTCAGCATTGTTTCCTCCAAGCAAATAACCAATTCAGCTCTAATTAAAAATCAAAATATGTTAGGAATCTAAAACATGGCATTAAATTAAATAACACGAGCAATTCAAAAGTAATAACACAAAACATTACTATCATAAGAGTGCCACAGTGCTTAAGTACATATTCTAAGGAAAACAACATAGAAATTGTTTTTTGGGTCAGCCCAATGCATTAATTGTAGTTCATAGGATTTATATGCCAGCCCAATTCTAGACTCTGGGCATGCATGCAATATTCATTAAATGTTATATAAACATTTAATACAAATTATATTTGTTATATAAATATTATATAGTGTTATGAAAATATTTCAAACATACTAAGGATGATGTAAGCAGCTAATTCCTCGGGGAATTTTTACTTGCTGAGAGTCGCTATTTAGTTCCTGAGACCTGCATCCTAGGCCAGTGAGGGATGTTCTGTGTGACCATTCAAGTTATCAGATCTTTTCAAACGAATATGCCCTGTTTTGCAGATTACTGCTGCTTCAGATATAGTTTGTTTTCAAACAAAGTATTTTCTGCTGTGTGTTTCTGTGGCTTTTTAAAATATGGTTTCATAACTCAGTTTCACGTGGGTTGTTTTTTTTGTCTGTAGCTTATAAAATTCAACTTCATCTACCTCTTCAGTTTTTGATACCCGCCACTGTACATTCCAGAAATAGTAACAACACTGAGATATTTTTAAATGAGAGTAAGTGGGAGTGAATAAAAAGCTGGGAGCAGGGAGACCCAAATTCTAGTTCTGCTTTACACAAAGAACCAGCTGGGTGATCTGGCACTAGACACTTTCTCTGCTCCAATCAGTGTCAGGATCTGGAACAACCTGGTTGCATCAGGCATGGAGAGCTTCATTGCAAAAGCTAGCCAAGTGCATAGCAAAACCCCAGAGACCCTGCAGCCATGCAGAACAAACATTAAGGAAAGCAACCATGATGGCCTTTTGAAAACTCTTTAAGAAATTGCCCTAAGCTACATTTACACATCACCAATAACATATGTGCATTAAATAGTTATAAAATATATAAAGGTAGTATCAAGTAGAGTGGGAAAACAGTTACATTATTTTCTTAGAAAGTGTTAATAATACACGGTCATCAGTTTATATCAAGCCAAATTAATAGATAACAATCTGCCCATGCAGTAAAGTGCTCCAGGAACCTCAAGAGGAAGCCACAAGGGGAAGAATCACAAAACTAATTTCCTCCACATGGATGGCTTCTGCCATAACTATTCATGGAAATACAGGAACACAGAAAACTGACAGCAGAAAAAGACTTAGCGGTCCATTGAGTCTGCCCTTTGAGTTTATCTATTTTTTTTTGTTTTCTTTTAAATTTATTATTTTTACAGAGTCATAAAAGGGAAGTTGTTATTTTTTAATTATTATTTTTAATTTCTTATTTTTGATAGATAACGGACATGTATTTATCCCAAACATGTTTAAACTCAGTTACTAATGATTGACTGACTACCTCCACTGGAAATTGGTTCTAAGCTTCCACTACTTTTTCTGTGAACTAATATTTTCTAACATTAACTCAAGATGCATTATGCAAATATACCCTTCTTTCTCTCCCAAAATTTTCACTTTAGGTAAAAAGGGTAGTTAGAAAGTTCAGAGGAGTAGTAAATGGAAGACCGTATTTGAACCCTAGGGGTTCCATGTGTGATGGTACATGAAACACTTGATCTGGAAAAGGCATTTTTTTAAAAAAGGATAACAACTCTGTAGGTTGTGGAAAAAATACGCCCTCAAGTATGAAGATTTGTGCAAAACATTGTTGGAAATGATGTGATATTTCTGACAAATAAGATCTAAAAGCTACACATTAGAAACAACAGGGTGGAAAACTAGAACAAACATACCGTACTAAGTGGGAGTTGTGTTTCTAGCTCATTTTTTTTCCACTTTGCAAACCATGTAAATATGTCATCATCTCAAGCAAAAAGCAGATATTATTATGTCTTAACTCATTCTGAATACCTTGTACACTTCTGACTCAAGAATAGTTGTTTGATTATTCTGTTTTCCACTCCTAGCTAAGAGATCATGAAACATGAAAAACTACATTTTTACATAAACGTTTATAGGAAATACCTCTCGCAGCACGTTGCACAAAAACATGAGACAGCAGAAATGACAGCCAAAATTCCTGAACCCAAATTTTCATTCACAATGACAGGTAAAAACAAAAGTTAAGTAAATTACGTTTCATTGGGGACCCTGTGAAACATTATGCCAATAACTCTACTAGCCAATAACTGTAGAGATTTGTTTAAACTTTATCCAATCAAACTTGTTATTACATTATCTCAGTCCTTATCACAGCACCAGAATGTCTGCTTTTCAGTAGGGACTAGAAATATGCATGCTATAATTAAACAGTTGGATATGTATAGGTACTCCTCAACCTAAGCAATTTGTTTAGTGACTGTTTGCATTACAACAGCACTGAAAAATAACAGAATGACAGAATGATAGTGTTGGGAGGGACCTTGGAGGTCTTCTAGTCCAGCCCCCTGCTCAGGCAGGAAACCCTATACCAGGGGTAGGCAACCTTGGCCCTTTTATGACTCATGGACTTCAATTCCCAGAATTCCTGAGCCAATCATAAAAGAGCCAAGGTTGCCTACCCCTGCCCTATGCCATTTCAGACAAATGGCTGTCTCTTCTTTAAAACCTCTAGTGTTGGAGCATTCACAGCTTCTGGGTTAAATTGACATTTGGATTTAACAGATACTTTATTACAGAGTAAAGTTGAGAGGATACATGAGATGACAGAATCATATTGCTCAAATGTCTTTTTTTCTATGATTTTTATTTTCCAACTTAAAAAATAATAATTTATCACTCTGATGCATTGGAAGTTGATGAGTAGGTTTTGAAAGACGTTTCTTACATTTTTAGACACTATGTTGCCATAAGGGATTGGTGGGTTTTTTTTCCAAAATGCCCAAGACCATAATTTGAAGATTTAGCAAGATGATTTATTAGAATGACATAAGCTACTTTGAAGACATTGGTAAGAAGTGTTTTGAAATAAAATGAAACAAATATCCAACTCAAGGTGCCAGTCCTCCTGAGACCTTGAAAAGTTTTTACCAGACTGCATCTTTTTAGATGATGACTGATAACAATTAAATACACAACTGGAAGGTAATCACATGTATAATAGTAACAAAATGTACATGTAAATCAATGGCCTAACTCAACCACTTATTTCTGACCACACATTTTCTCAGCATGCCACCCAAAAACTAGCTTATGCATTCTTGATATACAAGACTGATACTTTTTGGTTTCACAATCTCTGAATTGAATTGTGACCTATATTTCACCTTGGGGGAAACCAATGTTATTAGCTTATTTAAGAAAATAACAGATTTTAAGTGATAGTGATTTCTGAGTGATCCACCATCAGGCCTAGTCAGTTTACAGTATTTATTTAAAAGATGTGCCTAGCCACCTATTGTCTGGGCAACTCCCAATCAAATCTTAAAGCAACACATAGGATCATATTAAAATATTATTATTTTTAAAAAAAACAGATAGGATTTTATAGGATTAGGAATAAAATAGGGTCGGGGTTGGGTTTAGGGTTTAGGGTAGTGTTGGGATTGGGGTTGGGATTAGGACAGGGTGGGGTCAACATTGGGATTATCCCCCAGTAACATTTTCAATATTTAGCAAACAGAATATTGTCTGGGTACATAGGTTTAGCTAACAATAATTAATATAATAATAAAGAACAGTAGTAAATATAATTGGTTATCATAGACAGTATTAATTAATCAATGTCTAACATTCTTCTTACTAGTATGTATTCAAAATAACATATCTCATTCCTTTCTCACTAGTTCATCTTCCTAACCATTGGTAGAAGTTATCCCATGTTCTAAAGTAGACTGAATCTTCTTTCTCTTTAATCTCTAAAGTCAATCTATCCATTTCTGCACATTCTAAAATTTTCTTGATTAATACTTCTTCAGTTGGTAAGTTTTCATTTTTCCAATATTAGGCAAATACAATTCTCGCTGCTGTTAATACATGTAATATTAAATATTCTCTCTCCTTCTCATTGTTAGCTCCTAATATTCCTAACAAAAACAGTTCTGGTTTAAATTCTATCTGTTTTTAATCATTTTTTTTCCAACCATACATGTATCTAAACCCAAAACCTTTTTGCTTTGGGGCATGTCCACCAGATATGATAAGTACCTGGCCTTTGTTTACTTTTCCAACAATTACTAGAAGTATTTTTAAACATTTTCACTAATTTTACTGGTGTCATATGCTATCTATAAAACTTTTTGTACAAGTTCTCCTCATATGACACTGCTTTAGTTAATTTAATATTTCTATCCCATAGTTTTTGCCAGCCTTCCAAATCTATGGAATATCCAAAGTTCTTTGTCTTTGTTATCATTGTTTCTTTTACTTGTTCTTCTTCCATCTTTAAATTTAGCAGAAATTTATAAAATTTCTTAATCAACTTTTCATCTGTTTTTAGCAATATTTGGTCAAATTCTGTCTGTTCTTTATAGAATCCCATTGTTTTCTTATGATTTTCTTCTGAAGAGGTCACCAGATGTTTCAAATTCCCGAAAGCCCTTCTTCATCCACAATCATTTAGAAACCTAGCAGAAAGCCTTTTTGCTATTAGGCGTCAACTGCCATTGGCTGGAGAAAGTGCTAATTTTAAAATTTTATTGATCTGGCAGGGTTACTGTGAAGCCACTACCTAATGTACTTTTCTTACCTAATGGAAGGTCTCCGGGTCCTTGGAACGTTATAATCCAGTGGGCTTAAAACTATTGGAACTGATGGAACTTTCATATGAAAAGCTTGACCAAAGAACAGCCTGGACAAATCTATAAATAAATAGATTTTTATGAGATCAGGGCTGGAGGGCATAACGTAACCACACGTATCACTCCTCCCAACCTGGGCATCCGATTCGAATTGCCCCTTAGAGAGTGAGTAAGCACAAGAGGACCCAGCCAGATACCAGTCTGCGCTTGCTGACGAAAGACGGCATTGGGACAGCGGACAGACTCCTCCTCCCGTCTCCTTCCCCCGCACTCTTGTGCCGAAAAGAGCTCGGGGGCGCCGGGGAGGGAGGACCGGGCACGCGAGTTCTCACCATGCAGACCCCAAAGCGACGGCGCGGGGCTCAGGGTTGCCCGCGAAGCTCCCTTTGGCCGCCGCCGCTGCTGCTCCTGGTCGGAGCCGTCTGGTTTGGCGCCGCGCTCTCGGTGGCCGCCGGCTCCTTCGAGCTCGCCATTCTGCATACCAACGACGTCCACGCCCGCGTGGAGCAAACTAGCCGCGACTCGGGCAAATGCAGCGGGCAAGACTGCTACGGGGGCGTCGCGCGCAGGGCCACGAAGGTCCGCGAGCTCCGCGCCACGCATCGCCACGTGCTGCTCCTGGACGCCGGGGATCAGTACCAGGGCACCGTCTGGTTCAGCTTCTTCAAAGGGCGCGAAGTGCTGAAGTTCATGACAAGCCTGCGCTACGACGCCATGGTGAGCTGGCGGGGCGGGATGGGCGGAAGGGAAAGGGAAAGAGAGAGGGGGAAAGAGGGGGCGGCGGAAAGGAGAAAAGAAAATTCTCTTCTCCCTCACCTTTTCTTCTTCTTTCCCGGGTGCTCCCCGCCGACAGAGCGAGGATCTCTCGTTCCTTACTCCAGGATCGAATGAATCAAGTTGGACTGGACTAGAAGACTTCCAAGCTCCCTTCCAGCTCTATTCTATTCTATTCTATTCTATTCTATTCCATTCCATTCCATTCCATTCCATTCCATTCCATTCCATTCCATTCTATTCTATTCTATTCTATTCTATTCTATTCTATTCTATTCCATTCCATTCCATTCCATTCCATTCCATTCCATTCCATTCTATTCTAAAGTTTCGGAGCAGGCTTTGCAAACTCATGTGATGGCAAGAATTCAGGATGCAGTTTGTTGAGATTGCAGAGCAGGCCTGAAAGGTGACTTCCCTTTGATATGAGTTCCAGCTTGTCCTAAAGAGACCCTTGCAGGTTCTGTAGCACTGGGCCCTTCGCTTTTGTTAGTTGTATCAACATCTGCCATTAGGTCAGTCTTGTCAAAAATAACTGATATTATAAGCTGCCCAGAGTCGCTTGAATGTGACATATACATTTAATAAACATTTAAAGAAAGAGAAAGAAAGAGAGAGAAGGAGAGAAGGGAAGGGAAGGGAAGGGAAGGGAGGGGAGGGGCGGGGAGGAAGGAAGGAAGGAAGGAAGGAAGGAAGGAAGGAAGGAAGGAAGGAAGGAAGGAAGGAAGGAGGGAAGGAAGGAAGGAAGGAAGGAAGGAAGGAAGGAAGGAAGGAAGGAAGGAAGGAATTGTCCTGATAGAAAAGCATCCCAGTTTTGGCATTTTATTCAGGCACAGAGTGTAATGTATTGGGCCTTTTACTTGAACTGTTTTCATGTGTCTTTGAATGCTGCTTGAGATTGCTTAATTAGGGTGTCTGTGTAAGGGTCGCTGGCTGCCCAGACATGCAGTCTCCAGGACAATCATTGGTTGGCTTTGGGGCCGGAATAGGTTCCTTTAACATTGTAAAAGTTGGGGTTCCTTCTACTGAGTTCCTGGGATTCCATATTGATGCTGAAGGCATCCATCCTTCCGATTCCAAGCTGAAGGCCATTCAGCTGGCACCTAGCCCCAGGTCAAAAGGAGAGCTTCAGGCATTCTTGGGTCTCCTTAGTTTTTACCATGCGTTCCTTCCTAACAAGGCTGCAGTTGCAGAGCTAAACACACTCCATGGAAGTGGACCAAGGTTCACAAAAATAGCTTGAAGGCAGTAAAGTCACTACTGTCCTCCAATTCATTGCTTACACACTTCAAAGAATCCTTGCCTGTATGCCTTGCGTGTGATGCATCCCCTTATGGGGTGGGGGCTGTTTTAAGCCATTTGGAAAGTGATGGGACTCAAGTCCCAATTGCCTATTATTCAAGGACATTGTCCTCAGCTGAGCGCAATTATGCTCAAATTGACAAGGAGGGCTTGGCCATTGTGGCCGGGGTGAAAACATTCCATGATTACTTGTATGGCAGGGAATTCATGGTCTTCACTGACCATAAGCCACTGTTGGGGTTATTTACTACAGATAGGCAGACGCCTCAAATACTGTCCCCTAGGATGTTAAGATGGTCCATTTTTATGTCAGCCTACAGCTACAGGCTGATTCACAAACCTGGCAAAGACATGGGCCACGCAGACAGCCTTAGCAGGTTGCCATTGCCACAGATAGAGCCAGATCCGGCTACAGCAGCTTGCATTTTGTCAATTTCCCCTCCATGTTGGGGATGTGGCTGCAGAAACTGCTGCAGACAAGGTTTAAGTAGAGTATTGTCTTGGATTCACACAGGGTAGCTTGACAATAGTCCTGGACCGGAGTTCCAGAGCCACTTCACACGAGCTTTCAGCTCACAAGGGTTGCATTTTATGGGGGAGCAGGATTATTGTCCCCAGTTTGTTGAGGCACCATATACTTCAGTCACTGCATGAGAGACATCCAGGCATAGTCCGGATGAAGGCATTGGCACGTATCTACCTATGGTGGCCAGGGTTAGATAAGGCTATCGAGGCCCAAATATATGGGTGTTACACCTGTCAACAATCCAGACCAAAAATGCCATATGCTCCTGTCCACAGATGGGAGGAAACTCATACACTGTGGTCAAGGATTCACATCGACTTTGCTAGGCCCTTTCAGGGACAGCTATTTTTGATAGTGGTCGACAGCCACTCTAAATGGCTGGAAGTAATTCCAATTTCAACCATGACTACTGCTAGGACCATCCAGGTGCTTAGAAAGCTGTTTGCCACACACGGGCTACCGGACATCGTAGTATCGGACAACGGGGCCCAGTTCACAGCGGCAGAGATTCAAGCCTTCTTGAGGACTAACCTCATAAGGCATGCTACATCGGCTCCCTTTTACCCCTCAACTAACAGGCAGGCCAAACATACGGTGTGCACTACAAAGGAGTTGCTCAAGCGCATAGTGACTGGAGATTGGCACCATAGGCTGGCTGATTTCTTGCTTTGCCAGCACACTATGCCTTTCACAGCAACAGGCAAGAGCCCAGCAGAGCTTTGCTGGGGAAGAAGACTCATCACAAAACTGGACAGATTCCATCCAGACTGGGTGGCAGCAGACACCTCTCGCCCAAAGCCTCCGAGGGGGTTGCAAGTGGGTGATGGGGTGTGGGCCCGGAACTATGGGCATGGGAACTTGTGGGTGCTGGCAAAAGTTGTCAAAACCTCTGGACCCCTTTCCTACAAGGTGGCTCTGGATGGGGAGACGAGTCATTCGCCACCATATTTATCAGGTGCGGAAGCGATTTGCAGAGCAGCCACAAAGCGAGGACCTCACGTCGGGTCTGCTTCCAGAGCCTGAAACCAGCAATGTAACAGAGCAGTTCACATGCTCTGAGGACTCTTGCAGTCAGTACAATGGGGAGGTGGTCGTAGATGGACACAGTCTGGGAGTGCATCATGGGTCCCCTGATGGGGAAAGTAAACCAGAACAAAACAGCCACTGTGCTAACTCTGCTCCTGCATTGGACTTTGGTCTGGGCCAACCTGGAATGGCCAGCCAAAGGGACTCGAGTCAATCCGACTCTTGTGAACTCATGAGCCCTGGTCTACCCAGCCCGGTGGGCAAGTTGGTAGACCGGGAGTTGCCTGGATCCCCCAGGCGATCTGCAAGGTTGTGCAGACCACCACAATATTTACAAGACTTTATTCTCAAATATTTTTAATAATGTTTGTACATTCTAGGAGGGAGGGGTGTTATGTATTGGGCCTTTTACTTGAACTGTTTTCACGTGTCTTTGAATGCTACTTGAGATTGCTTAATTAGGGTGTCTGTGTAATGGTCACTGGCTGCCCAGACATGCAGTCTCCAGGATGATCATTGGTTGGGTCTGGGGCGGGAATAGGTTCCTTTAAACCTATTGACTTCTGTCTAGTGGCCAACCATATAAGTAGCTGCATAAAAGCCTCTGTTCTCAGTTCTGTTCCTGTTACTACAATAAAGCAATGTTCCTGTTTGAACCCTCTCGTCTCGCCTCCTGCTTCCCAAGAATCCACTACACAACACAGAGAATTCAGGATTCCTCTGAACTGACTGGTTTCTTGGCTCTAGGAAAAGAGGCTTCTACATTTCCTGCTAATTAAATCTCCCATTCATTTGTTTGGCAACCAACTCTGCAAATACTAGCCAGTTGATTTTGAACTTTCATAGCCTTCCATTGTCCTATTGCCCATGAATTTGGTTATTAGAGGATGGGTTTTTGTTTTAAGTAGGAGTTACTATGAAATGAAACATGTTGATAAAAAAAAGAACTCCAGTAAATTGTTATTCAATTACTTAAAAATTGAAGGGGAAATGCATAGAGACATCCAGTAGACATGCCAATGCTAAATTCAGTTTAACAGAATAACAGAGTTGGAAGGGACTTTGGAAGTCATCTGGTCCAACCTCCTGCTCATTTCAGACAAATGGTTGTCCAATCTCTTCTTAAAAACTTCTAGTGTTGGAGCACCTACAACTTCTGGAGGCAAGTCGTTCCACTGATTAATTGTTCTAATTGTTGGGAAATTTCTCCTTAGTTCTAGGTTGCTTCTCTTTGATTAGTTCCCATCCATTACTTCTTGCCTTCTGGTAGCATTTTCAAGTATTATCATTTTTTAAAAAAATCAATCCTAATTTTCATATTTTGTGAATTCAGAAAAAAGATCTTGCTCTGTTGAATAGGAGAAGATATTCTATGACTTTATCTTTACTTTTTCAATGTATTCCTTTGAGCCTAATATGTACAGTTTGTTCTCAAAGCTGGGTCAAGAAGTACAGCTGAAAAGAAATTCAAGATGTGCCAAATGGGTGTAAATGTGACATAAATCTGGTTTACATTCACTGATTTCTCCCTTCATCCTCCACAAATTTGTTTTTATAAGAAAGCTCAGCGCAAAGGACATAAATGTTTCTTTTGCCATTGGTTGGGTCTTCTAGGAAAGCACTGCTATGTGATAATGTGTTTAGAGGGATGACGCTTGTTTCAGAATAACAATGCCCAATTCATACATATTTTGCTTGCTCCAGGTAGTACAGACAAGTTTGTTTTTTTAGAAATTGGTGCTGAAGAGATTTTCATGGGAAGATGAGGCAATTAGAAAAATGGTATTTGTTTCCAAGCAAAATTGGAAACTGATATTTCCAATACCAATACAACCATTTGTCTGAATTGGTATAGGGTTTCTTGCCTGAGCAGGGGGTTGGACTAGAAGACCTCCAAGGTCACTCACAACTCTGTTATTCTGTTATTTTTTAATCAGGATTTTCTTATGGTTATGCAGAACAGCAGATCTTCTTGTCATCTACCTTGTTAGATTCATAAATCTTGATACTGCATGTGGGAGTTTAATACAAAGCTGTATAAATGTTTTATGAATTGAGAGGGCGGCCCAACTAGTGAATCAGGAAACATCTCATCTCACTAGTTCAAAAAACATGGCTGATGTGTAAGCAGTCACGCGGATTCAAGAACATTGTGCTTAATTTCTTCTTCCAAAGATAACACAGACTTTATAACTGTGTGCCCTCATCCAAGTCCAACCTTATTATTATTTATTAAACAAATTTATATAGCCACGCACCTCATACACAGTGACTCCAGGTGGCTTACAACATTAAAAATCCACAGTTAAAAATTCGTAATTTAAACTCCCCCAGCAACAGCAGAATCAGGCAAGCCACTTGAGTCGTTCTGAATGAGGACCTGAAGCAGCTGAGAAAACCGTGTCTTCAAGGCTTTGTGGGGGGAAAAAACAAAGTGAGGATCTCTGGAAGAGTGAGGTTCCAAAAAGCGAGCGAGAAAGAGAGAGACCACAGCTACCACCCCTTTCCTAGGCCCCACCAGATGTGCTTCTTTTATAGTTAGGACCTACAATCTGCCCTGCCTTCCTACTCTGGTGGGTAGGATAGATGAAATTGGGAGAGTCCATTGCTGAGACATTTGTTACGTGAATTTTGTCCCATTTTATTACCTTTTTTGCCACAGTTGTTAAGCAAATCACTGCAGCTGTTAAGTTAGTAAAACAATTGTTAAGTGAATCTGGCTTCCCCATCGACTTTGCTTGTCAGACGGTTGTAAAAAATATAATTTAATTTAATAATTTAATAATTTGATTTCTATACCGCCCTTCTCCCGAAGGACTCAGGGCGGTGAACAGGGCAATACACAATAAAAATCGAATACAAAAATTAAAAAGCCATTAAACATCATGCCCATAAAATCAATACATATTAAAGTTAAAACTAGTTTTAAAAACCCAACCCCATCCCGTCAGACCAGGCCAGCTTGTTTGAAAAAGAATGTTTTGAGATCACGCCGGAAGGAGCGAAGGTCGGGGGCCATCCGGAGCTCAACCGGTAAGCGGTTCCAAAGGTCTGGCGCGCCCACAGAGAACGCTCTCCCCCTGGGGGTCACCAATCGGCATTCTTTGATCAGCGGCACCCTGAGGAGGTAATCACATGACCCTGGGACACTACAATGGTCATAAATATGAGTCAGCTGCCAAGTGTCTAAATTTTGATCACATGACCATGGGGATTTTGCAACAGTCATAAGTCACTTTTTTCAGTGTTGTAATTTTGAACGGTCACTAATTGAATTGTTGTAAGTTAACAACTACCTGTACAGAAAGCTATACAGATATAGTTTAATTTTTAATATTTGTATTTTTACTTGTATTTTACTGTTGTTAGCCGCCCTGAGTCCTTCGGGAGATAGGGCAGCATATAAGTCCCATTAAATAAATAAATAAATAAATAAACTGTTTCCATAGAAATTGATAAAATCTTATTGAGGACTTATCTATTCAATATACTGTATTTCCAAATATTATCCTTACCTGGCTTGGGGGAAAAACCCTTATGAGATGGATAAAATACCCGTGTGGGTTTGTATGATAAGGATGGCTTCACCATTTTTGTGGTTGAACAAGTGGCCAATTGGTGTTGACTTTTCTGAACTCCTTGAAGCCATATGGGGTAAAAAAAGGCTTGGATAAAATTATCCATTTTAAAATCATGAGCTTCGACATGGACTGGAATTTGAGAAACATACCATAGCAGGCTTCTTCAGCCTGGTCCCTTCCAGATATAATGGGGTAATAAAGCCCATCCATGTTGGAATAGCTGCTTTATTCTATTCTATTCTTTACAGTCTTTGATTCCTGGCTTGAAAAATTTCCAAGCAATTGATCTGAAGTAGAAATAGAATATTATAATATAGCCTTTATGGCTCATTTATGAAATATAATAATGATCATTGAACAAGAGCATATTCAAGAAATAGAAAGCTGATAAAGGGGGGACTTTAAAACATTATCTACTGTTCATTATCTAAATTGGAACAATTTAAATGCGGATTTTGCATACTTGATCTTTGAAATAGGGAAAATCCAGAATTAATGTTTATTTAATTTCCCTAATATTCTCTTGTTTTCTGAATTGTGTAATATTCTCTTGTTTTCTGATTTGTTAAAAGTTTTCATTTATAATCAATAGTGAGAGGACTCCAGGCTTCTTCACTAAGACAGGCCTCTGTTATCTTTATTTTATTTGAATAGAATCAGTAGGCTGTTCAAAGGAAAAGAGAAAGAAAGAAAGAAAGAAAGAAAGAAAGAAAGAAAGAAAGAAAGAAAGAAAGCACAATCTGCTAAATCCTTAACGGTTTTGAAAACACACTTTGGTTAATAAATGTAGTTACTCACTCATTGGCTTTACATGAAGAAAATAATCCACATAAGGAAATAATTGTGCTGTTCTACTTTTTACAATCAGGAAAACAGAAAAACTTTGTGGGTATTGTTGGTATTCCTTAAAATAGATAGGAAAGTCTTTGTAGAGATAACATTTGGATTTAACTTGTTGATGATATGATGAAGCTGATTTATATGTTTTAGCAATGTTTAGTTTCTTCTTTGCTTACTATTTCTACCTCTTTTGCAAACTGTATCGCATTGTTTTTCTGAAAGAAAGTAATGCGATTGGTATGTATATGTTATAATTATTAATTCTGATTAATTCTATTTTCCCTTTCCTTTTTGATATTTATTTTCTCTCTAGGCTCTAGGAAATCATGAATTTGATAATGGTTTGGCTGGATTATTGGATCCCCTCCTTAAACATGCAAATTTTCCTATACTGAGTGCAAACATTAGACCAAAGGGGCCTATAGCGAGTAATATCTCAGGGTACATCCTTCCTTATAAAATAATAAAAGTTGGTTCAGAAAAAGTGGGAATTATTGGCTATACCACAAAGGAGACACCTGTTCTTTCAAATCCAGGTACACTTTTTTCATGCTTATGTATAAAATTACATAAATTATAGACACAATAATTATATAACTAGATGTACTTAATTGTGACTGTATAATTCACACCATATTTTATTTGTTTTCTAGCATGAAATTGGGATTGTATTGTTTTTCACAGTTGTAAGAGAAAAAGGTTAACTGCCAACTAGGTGCTGAGTTTTATATAGAACATAAATCTGATATAGTTCCTGCTCTCTTTTATGTGACTATAACGTGGATTGAGGTTAAGAGAATTAGCGATTAACTGCAGATTGGGCTGTTCTCAAGATTTTTATAAAATGTTTTATAGATGGCATCTGGATCCCAAGAAGCTGTCCAACATGTATCCTAATTTACAGTCTAAATGTTGGAGGTGTGGTAGTTTAGAAGCTACCTATTTTCACATGTGGTGGACTTGTAGAAATATAAAAGCTTTTTGGATTAAAATTTGGTGGAACATTCAAAAGATTTTTAAGAGAAAGATAAAGTTTTCCCCGCAATTGTTTTTATTGGGCATTGTTGTAGATTGTGATGTTAAAGAAACTAACTTGATGTTGAACATGATAATGGCAGCACGGTTACTGGTGGGACAATATTGGAAGAAGGATAGTTTGCCCACTGTAGAAGAATGGGTGTTTAAAGTTTCGAATCTTGCAGAAATGTCTAAGATTTCTGCTTATCTGAAGGATCATTCACAGGAAAGATATATTTCAGTTTGGAGGAGATGGATAAATTATATTCAAAACAAATATGGGACTAAAAAGTATCATTTAGCTTATGAGTAGATTTTAGTGGGATACTGTTATTGGTACGTTGTTTGTAGTTATGTTAAAAGAGAGTTAAAGCGCATTATGAATTTGGTTAATTGTATATTATGCATAATTTTTATTTGTTGTTGTTGTTAGTTGCGAAGTCGTGTCCGACCCATCGCGACCCTATGGACAATGTTCCTCCAGGCTTTCCTGTCCTCTACCATCTTCTGGAGTCCATTTAAGCTCACGCCTACTGCTTCAGTGACTCCATCCAGCCACCTCATTCTCTGTCGTCCCCTTCTTCTATTGCCCTCAATCTTTCCCAGCATTAGGCTCTTCTCCAGTGAGTCCTTCCTCCTCATTAGGTGGCCAAAGTATTTGAGTTTTAGCTTCAGGATCTGGCCTTCTAAAGAGCAGTCAGGATTGATCTCCTCTAGGACTGACCAGTTTGATCGCCTTGCAGTCCAAGGGACTCGCAGGAGTCTTCTCCAGCACCAGAGTTCAAAGGCCTCAATTCTTTTGCGCTCAGCCTTTCTTATGGTCCAACTTTCACTGCCATACATTGCAACTGGGAAGACCATAGCCTTGACTATACGCACTTTTGTTGACAGGGTGATGTCTCTGCTTTTTAGTGTGCTGTCTAGATTTGCCATGGCTTTCCTACCGAGGAGCAAGCGTCTTTTAATTTCTTGACTACAGTCCCCATCTGCAGTGATCTTGGAGCCCAGGAAAATAAAATCTGTCACTACCTCCATTTCTTCCCCATCTATTTGCCAGGAATTGAGAGGGCCGGATGCCATGATCTTGGTTTTCTTAATGTTAAGTTTCAACCCAACTTTTGCACTCTCCTTCTTCACTCGCAACAAGAGACTCTTCAGTTCCTCTTCACTTTCTGCTATTAGAGTGGTATCATCTGCATATCTTAGGTTGTTGATATTTCTTCCAGCAATCTTAATTCCAACTTTTGACTCCTCTAGCCCTGCCTTTCTCATGATGTGCTCTGCATATAAGTTAAATAGGCAAGGCGACAGTATACAGCCTTGCCGGACACCTTTCCCAATTTGGAACCAATCAGTGGTTCCGTGTCCAGTTCTCACTGTTGCTTCTTGGCCCGCATATAGGTTTCTCAACAGACAAATAAGATGTTCTGGTACTCCCATCTCTTTAAGAACTTGCCACAGTTTGTTATGATCCACACAATCAAAGGCTTTAGCATAGTCAATGAAGCAGAAGTAGATGTTTTTCTGGAACTCTCTAGCTTTCTCCATGATCCAGCGTATGTTGGCTATTTGATCTCTAGTTCCTCTGCCTCTTCGAAATCCTGCCTGTACTTCTGGTAGTTCTCGATCCACATACTGCTGGAGTCTAGCTTGTAGGATTTTAAGCATAACTTACTAGCATGAGAAATGAGTGCAATGGTGCGATAGTTTGAACATTCTTTGGCACTGCCTTTCTTTGGAATTGGAATGTAAACTGATCTTTTCCAATCCTGTGGCCACTGTTGAGTTTTCCAAATTTGCTGGCAAATTGAGTGTAGCACTTTTACTGCATCGTCTTTTAAGATTTTGAATAGCTCAGCTGGAATACTGTCACCTCCACTAGCTTTGTTGTTGCTCAGCTTTTCTAAGGCCCACTTCACTTCACATTCTAGGATGTCTGGCTCGAGGTCAGTGACCACCTCATTGTGATTATCAGGGACGTTAAGCTCGTTCTTGTATAGTTCTTCTGTGTAATTTTGCCATCTCTTCTTAATCTCTTCTGCCTCTGTTAGGTCCCTGCCATTTTGGTCCTTTATCATGCCCATTTTTGCATTGAACGTTCCCTTCATCTCTCCAATTTTCTTGAAAAGATCTCTGGTCCTCCCTATTCTATTGTTTTCTTCTATTTCTTTGCACTGTTCATTTAAGAAGGCATTCTTATCTCTTCTAGCTATTCTCTGGAATTCTGCATTCAATTGGGCGTATCTTTCTTTTTCTCCCTTGCCTTTCGCTTCCCTCCTTTCCTCAGCTATTTGCAAAGCTTCCTCAGACAGCCATTTTGCTTTCTTGCATTTCTTTTTCTTTGGGATGGTTTTGGTTGCTATCTCTTGTACAATGTTGCGAACCTCTGTCCATAGTTCTTCAGGCACCCTGTCTATCTGATCTAATTCCTTAAATCTATTTGTCACCTCTACTGTATATTCAACGGGGATATGATTTAATTCATACCTGACTGGCCTGGTGCTTTCCCCTACTTTCTTCAGTTTAAGCCTAAACTTTGCAACAAGAAGCTCATGGTCTGAGCCACAGTCAGCTCCTGGTCTTGTTTTTACTGACTGTATAGAGCTTCTCCATCTTTGGCTGCAGAGCATATAGTCAATCTGATTTCTGTGTTGACCGTCTGGTGATGTCCATGTGTAGAGCCGTCTCTTGGGTTGTTGGAAAAGAGTGTTTGCTATGACCATCGTATTCTCTTGACAAAATTCTATCAGCCTGTGCCCTGCTTCATTTTGTACTCCAAGGCCAAACTTGCCTGTTATTCTGGTTATCTTTTGGCTTCCTACTTTAGCATTCCAATCCCCCATGATGATAAGGACATCATTTTTTGGTGTTAGTTCTATAAGGTGCTGTAGGGCTTCATAGAACCGGTCAATTTCATCCTCTTCAGCACCGGTGGTTGGGGTATAGACTTGGACTACTGTGATATTGAATGGTTTGCCTTGGATTTGAACTGAGATCATTCTGTCATTTTGAGGATTGTATCCCAGTATTGCTTTTCCTACTCTTTTATTGACTATGAAGGCTACTCCATTTCTTCTGAGGGATTCTTTCCCGCAGTAGTATACCTGATGGTCATCTGAATTAAATTCACCCATTCCTGTCCATTTTAGTTCGCTGATACCTAAGATTTTTATTTAGAATATGATTATTGTAACTATAATCCTGTATTTAGCTCTGGGAAGTGGGGGGAAGTGGGTGGGTTTGGGGTGGGAGGGATTTGGGGATATATTGTAAAATTTTGTTTTTGTAAAACTCTTTAATAAAAAAAAGATTTATCATAGGTTAAAAAAAGAATTGCTTGATGGATTTTCCCCCATAACATTGGATGCTATTTCTAGTGTCGTTCTGCTTTGTTCCAATATCATTAATATACTGGCCAGAACATGTTGCTACATTTCATGATATCTGACTGTGAAGAATGTTAAATCATTCCCAAACATAGGATACATACAGGTCTCTGCTGTCAGATAATCTGATACAAATCCTTAATCCTCTATTTTCATAAAATAATTATGATGACAATAAACTTAGATGTCAGTAAAACGTACTTGCTAACAAATAATTTAGCCCTTTTAATCATAATTAAACCTATACCTGAATTTCCCTGCGTGTATTCATCGGTTCTACTGTATAAAATGTGACCATTTTCATCAAATGCAAGATAGGACCTCTAATCTAGAGACATTTTTACAAGCCATCATATTGTTCACCACGTTTGTTCCATTAAGGTGGTATATGTGATGTACTACAGATTCATTTAAAGCTGATGTTTTCAAAAAGCACACAGAAATTAATTTCCCATTGTCTCACATAATTTAAATATTGGTAATGGCATCACCTTATAGGAAAATACTTGGCTGCCAGCTTTTACAAAATCAGGTTTAAGCTAAACAGTTGCAATATACAAAGACAAAAACCAATCATTTTATGGGAGAGCACATACCCCCCCCCCCTTTTTAAGATTCTTGCCAAGTCACTCCATGGGACTCTCCACTTTGCCGAAAGGTCAGTCATATATGAATGCTCACAGAAAAAACACGAGAGCATTAGATCTCATATTTAACATTAGATCTCACTTATTTTATTTATACAGCTGCCCATCACACACAAATGATTCTGGGTGGCTTACAAGATTAAAACCAATAATCTTACCAAATAATTGTTAACAGCCAAAGAAACAATTGATCTCGCTCTTCCTTCCTGCTAGTTTTAAGGTTGGCTTAAAACTAGCCAACAGGCATTGAAAATCTGATTCTAATGAATGTATCTAGTTCTCTTTTAACATGGGTGGCCACTGGCAGATCTGAAGACATTAAATGCTATAATTTTAACTATAGAGCAGGGCTTTTCAACCTTTTCACCCATTGTACCACTTTTAGGATATGGCAACATCCAAGTACCACCAGTCACCTAGCAAGGCGTCAAAAACTTGACCAAAAAAAGGGGGGAAAGTACAGGTAGTCCTCGACTTACAACAGTTCACTTAGTGACTGTTCAAAGTTACAATGACACTGAAAAAAGTGCCCCCCAAGCCACAGCCTAGCAAGACGCCTGCCTGCCTGCCCGGCAGTGCTCTTCATTGTTTTCATTGTTGTGAGCATTACTGTTGAGGATTGGCAGCGGGGTTGGGGTGGGGTGGAAGGTGTTTGGTTTTTATCCCCCCGCCCATCTGCTGGGTGGTTGCAGCAGGTTTTGGTCACTTCTCATGTCCCTGGGACACTGTGACCATCATAAATATGAATCAGTTGCCAAGTATCTGAATGTAAATCACAAGACCCTGGAGATGCTGCAACATTCCAGCTGATTGGCACTTCTTCTGGACTCAGCAGAAGCGCCAGGATCAGCGCCAAGCTCCAGCTGGAGCCTGGCGCTGATCCTGATGCTTCCACTGAGTCCTGACATCCCTGCAGCTCCAGCTATCTCTCTTATGTGGTGCTGCCACCGGTTCAGCTCATTCCCCTCCCATGCTACCACTTTTCTAGGATGGTCGCATACCACCTGCCAGGTGCCAATGTACCACAGGTGGTACCCATACCACTGGTTGAAAAGCCCTGCTATAGAGGACATTCAACTATATTAAACATCGGGGGAGGCGGAGCCAGCAGTCAGAGCGGGCGACTGTGTGAATGGGCTTCTCTATATCACACAACCTCTCACCCAGTGTCTGCGGGGGCTTCTCAGAGCCACAGGAGGTCCTGCAGGGACAGCCAAAGTTGTGGGCGTCCCGGAGAACTTACATGAGCGGCGGCCAGTGTTGGGGATCTGGAGAAAAACCCGATGCAAGCTGACTGGGGAGAAGGAGGCCAGTAATGGCCGACATGAAGATCTGACAGAGGGATGGAACTAGCATTGACTTAGTGGAACAACGGTGGAACGGAGCTGATGAAAAGTAATTTCAAAATTTTTACATTTAAAAAGTGAAAGGGAGCGCTTTTGAAAGAGATGCTGGCTAGAAGAGGTAGCTTTACTGAGTCCTTCGGGAGAAGGGCGGTATATAAATAAAATTATTATTATTATTATTATTACCGAGAGGGAGCAAGCAGCAAGAGAAGCGACGAGACATAAGGCAACAGGTGAGAGTGACAAGAAGAAGGAGCCAGGAAGTTAGAAGATCGTAAACTAGCTGTGAGATCAGGCGAACTGATAGAAAGGTAACGGGAAAAGATAAGTTTTTGAGTCTTGGAGACTGAACCTTTGAGAAAACAAGCGTGGACTATAAGTAGAAGGAAAGTGAATAGTTTGGACAGACTTTGAAGTTTTGATTTATAAGCCACGGGAGTATAACGGATCCAAGATGGAGAAAGTGACACAGCAACTTTAGGACTGCAGTTTTGATAGTGAGACAATTACTGGCCATTGGCTGAAGAAAAAGATATAAAAGGAGCTACAAATTCAGAGTTGGAAATTTATAATTAAAAGGAAAGTGACTTTGATGGGACAGGAAGATAAAGGTGATATATAAATATAGATAAAAAGACACACATAAATATAAATATATAGACTGACTGCTTTCTATATTCGTGACATAAATATATTGCTGCGATTGTTGATTGCTAGAATTGGATAGAATTGAAATAATTAGCTAAGGAATTAATCACTTGAGATATATATATATATATATATATATATATATATATATATATATATATATATATATATATGTATATACATATACATATACATATACATATACATATACATATACATATACATATACATATACATATACATATACATATACATATACATATACATATACATATACATATACATATATATATATATATATATATATATATATATATATATATATATATATATATATATATATATATATATATATATATATATATATATATGTAATTTTTTTAACAAAGAATTAAGGGAGACTGATATGCATTTCAAACTTATTAGTTTTCATCAGTCAGCCATACCCTTCTGAGATTCGAACCTGGGCTGATTGCACATTAGGCAGTTGTTTTCACCTTTTTTTTAAATTGCTAACAAAAATTTACACAAATATGAGCTGTCACTGGTGTGACTACTGCCTGTCGATGGCCTTCAGGTTAGGCTGACACAGGAAATAAAGATTTGTCCCATGTTTGGGGCCTAGCAAGGTAATCTAAAATAGTTAACAAGCATTTGACACATATCTCCCCTTGCTTCTCAGCTAACAAAGCGAGAGAGAGCCTGTGGCTTAGAGGTGAAAACAACTGCTTAATGTGCAATCAGCCCAGGTTCGAATCTCAGAAGGGTATGGCTGACTGATGAAAACTAATAAGTTTGAAATGCATATCAGTCTCCCTTAATTCTTTGTTAGCAATTTAAAAAAAATTACACAAATATGAGCTGTCACCGGTGTGACTACTGCCTGTCAATGGCCTTCAGGTTAGGCTGACACAGGAAATAAAGATTTGTCCCATGTTTGGAGCCTAGCAAGGTAATCTAAAATAGTTAACAAGCATTTGACACACACACACACACACACACACACATATATATATATAGTATATATAGTATGTATGTATGTATGTATGTATGTATAATTTAATTTATTTATTTATTTATTTATTTATTTATTTATTTATTTATTTATTTATATTTATATACCGCCCTATTCCCTGAGGACTCAGGGCAGTTTAAAGTAAAGGTAAAGGTTCCCCCGCACACGAGTGCTAGTCGTTTCCGACTCTAGGGGCCGGTGCTCATCTCCGTTTCAAAGCCGAAGAGCCAGCGTTTGTCCGAGGACATCTCCGTGGTCATGTGGCCGGCATGACTAGACGCCAAAGGCGCACGGAACGCTGTTACCTTCCCACCGGAGTGGTCCCTATTTTTCTACTTGCGTTTTGACGTGCTTTCGAACTGCTAGGTTGGCAGAAGCTGGGACGAGTAACAGGCGCTCACTCTGTTCCGCGGCACTCGGGAAGTTTACAGGGAATTAAAAATCCAAAATACAAAAATTAAGAACCAAATTAAAAAATATTAAATTGACCCTGTAGTCGATTAAAAAGAACCCCAAATTAAAATTTCTCCTCAGTCTGGGCCCGAGAGCTCGAAGAGCCAGGTCTTCAGGCCCCGGCGGAATGATCGGAGGTCGGGGGCAGTTCTCAGCTCCACCGGCAGCTGGTTCCAGAGGGCAGGCGCTCCCACCGAGAAGGCCCTATCCCTGGGTGTCACCCGCCGGCAATCTCTTACCGGCGGGACCCTGAGCAGACCCTCCCTGTGGGAGCGCACTGGGCGAAGGGCGTTTGATGCCGGCAGCAGGTGCTCCCTCAGATATCCCAGACCCAGGCCATGTAGGGCTTTATAGGTGATAACCAGCACCTTGAATTTCACCCGGAGGGCAACCGGAAGCCAATGCAGCTCACGGAGTAGAGGTGTTACATGGGAGTATCGGGAAACCCCCATTACAACTCGCGCGGCCGCATTCTGCACCAGTTGAAGCCTCCGAGTGGTCTTCAAGGGCAGCCCCATGTAGAGAGCGTTACAGTAGTCCAAACGGGAGGTCACAAGCGCGTGAGTAACTGTGCGTAGGGCGTCTCGGTCCAGATAGGGACGCAACTGGCACACCAGGCGAACCTGAGCAAAAGCCCCCCTGGTCACGGCTCCTATATGGTCTTCAAAATTGAGCCGTGAATCCAGGAGGACGCCCAAGTTGCGAGCCCTATCGACGGGGGGTAACACCTCACCCCCCATCATTAAGGATGGAATAACTTGGTTAACCCGAGATGCCGATATGCACAGCCACTCAGTCTTGGCGGGATTGAGACGAAGCCTGTTTCTCCCCATCCAGACCTGATATATTGATAAAGGTTTATTTAAGGTTAAAGGAATTAAGTATTTGTAAAGAGTGATATTAATTGAGTAATGTTTTAGGGGTTTGGTCGAATTTATTAATATCATAAAAGCCACAACAGATTAGACATAGAGGTCAGGGTGGCTGTTGATTTTGATATATCTCCCCTGAATTAGGAAATAGAAAAGGAGGGAGTGGTGGAGGGAGATAGAGGGGGGGGGGAAAGAAGGTAGAAATACCCCATAAAGAGTATTTTTATAAAAATCTGGTTAAATATGACAAGCATACCGAACTTAACAAAGATTAGTGCAGGAAAGAGGGCAGCGCCACAGGGGTTAGGGATGTCTTCAAGCCCTTCTAGTCAGAAGTCCACTGATGACATGCTACAAAGGGAAAGGTCAAATTCCTTTAAAGATTTACAAGCCCTTCTGCAAAATATGCAAGAAGCAATGACTAAGAATCATGAAGAGATGAAGAAAGAGATAGGTCAAGTGAGAAATGATACTGGTGAGCTCAAGGAAAAACTACAAGCGATTGATGGTAAATTTGAGGGGATTCAACAACAATTAATAAAAATGAGCAAAGATTACAGGAAATGGAAGTAAGAATGGAGAAGGAGGAGAAGAAAGTAGAGGACTTAAAAAAGGTAAAGGTTCCCCCGCACATGCATGCTAGTCGTTTCCAACTCTAGGGGCCGGTGCTCATCTCCGTTTCAAAGCCGAAGAGCCAGCGCTTGTCCGAGGACGTCTCCATGGTCATGTGGCCGGCATGACTAGACACCAAAGGCACACGGAACGCTGTTACCTTCCCACCGGAGTGGTCCCTATTTTTCTACTTGCATTTTTATGTGCTTTTGAACTGCTAGGTTGTCAGAAGCTGGGATGAGTAACAGGCACTCACTCTGTTACACGGCACTCAGGATTCAACCTGCCAAACTGCCGACCTTCTGATCGACAAGCTCAGTGTCCTAACCCACTAATCCGGGCGAACAGAGAGCTTGAAACAACAGTGATCTTCCTGGAAGCAGAGAAAGCCACCCACTATCTGTGCTTTCAAAATGTTAAGGAAAAAAAAGGTGAAGACCTGCCGGACATGATGGCGGACTTAATGGTGAAGACATTAGGCATAGGAAAAGATGAAATGTTGGCGGAAATTGATGAGACGTATAGGGTCCAAACTAACTATGCGAGGAGACATAATCTTCCGAAAAAAGTACATGTGAGATTGGTTAAAAAATCGACCCGGGATGAATTACTACATAGATCAAGAGAGGAGCCGCTAGACTATGGAGGACAACAAATAACAATTCTCAAACAAATACCTAAAAGAATGAGGGATTTGAGATGAGGCTACCAATTTTTGACATCAAAATTGATTAGATATAATGTGAACTTTAGATGGCTAACTCCAGAAGGCATTCTAGTCACGTGGCAAGATAGAAGGTATAGATTAGACTCGATAGACAAGGCAGAAGATTTTTATAACCTCCACTTTAACAATGAAGATGAAGTAGAAGACCAAGATGGAGGGGACATAAGAGAAAGGGATACAAGACAGGTGGCTATAGAAGGGAAGGTACAGGAACTGAGGATAGAGGAAATAAATCTGGAGAGACTACAGAGAAATATGAAGGCAGAGACAAAGAAACAGAGATCCGCACAACGAGAAGCACAAGACCCACATATAAGTAAAATAAAGGGAGAAGAATGCAGGATTTTGTCACTGAATATTAATGGTTTAAACTCACCAATGAAAAGACGGAAAATCTTTAATAAACTTATTCATCAAAATTAGATATAATTGCAATTCAGGAAGTTCATATAAAAGAACAACAGAAATACCTGTTAGATCAACCAAAATTAGGAAATATATTTGTATCATTAGATCAACAAAAAAGAGGGGTGGTGGTATTATATGTGAATGAGAAATTGGTAGCTAAACAAATTTATAAAGATAGAGAAGATAGAATATTGATAGTTGAGGTAGAAATAAACCATAGGAAAGTAGTGATAGTAGAAATATATGCCCCGAATGGAAACCAAGAACAGTTTTTTAAAATGTTACATAATAAGATATGTGATATAGACTACGATGAGATCTGTGTGCTAGGAGACTTCAATGCTATTATTGATAATAATTTGGACTACAAGGGTAATAAGACCAGGAAAAGGAAAAGAAGGACACTACCAAGATCCTGTTTCACATTGGCCAAAGATCTAAACATCCAGGACATATGGAGAGAAAGGAATCGTGAGGTTAGACAGTATACATATTATTCTAATCGACATAGCTCGTGGTCTAGGATTGACATGGTGTGGATGTCAAGGGAAATTAACTCTGAAGTCGAAGACGTGTGCATAGAGACAAGCACCTGGGCAGACCACAACCCTGTGAAATTTAGCTGGAAAGGGTCCAAAAAAACATCTAGATGGACTATACAAAGATCAATATTAAAATTAAATATTAAAGATGACTTCAGATTAAAGATGGAGAGAGAATTGGACTTCCTTTTTAAAGAAAATAAAGCTGAAGACACCTCTGTCCAAAATCATTGGGACACAGCTAAGGCAATTATGAGAGGAGTAGCTATAGCATATATGGCGAAAAAGAATAAGGAGAAAAAACAACAGAAAATGTTAGAAGGGGAATACAAAAGATTAGAAACAATACTCCAACATGAAGCACAAAAAAGAATGTAAAACAACAAATGGACTTAATTAAACATAACATCTTAGAAAAAGAAAAATTAGCACAACAGATAAGATGTATAAAACAGAACTTTTTGGACAATGCAAACAAACCTGGTCGATGGCTTGCACACAAATTGAAAAAGCAAAAGGAGAAAAGTTGGATTAGTAAATTATGAGATGACAAAGGGAGAATAGACTATCAAGAAGAGGAGAAAAAAAATATAGCCCAGGAATTTTATGAGAAATTATATAAGGAAGATAGCCAGGAAAATGAGGAGAAAGCAGAGGAATGTTTCAAAAAAGCAACACTACCAAAAGTTACAGAGGAAATTAAAAATATGTTGAATGAAGAAATTAGGATGTCAGAGGTGATAATAGCAATTAATAAACAAAAAAATAACAAAGCATCGGGTCCTGATGGCCTCCCGATAAAAATTTATAAGGAACAACAAAACATTTTAGGACAACCTTTATTGGATGTGTTAAACGCAGTTATGGATGAAGCAAAAACCCCAAGGTCATGGTCAGAGGAGAATATTGTTCTGATTCCAAAAGATAACACAGACCATACATCAGTTCAAAACTATAGACCAATATCTTTACTTAATTCTGACTATACGTTATTTACAACAATTATAGCTGAGCGATTAAAAAAGGTTTTTAAATAATTTTATACATGTGGACCAGAATGGATTTCTAGCCAAAAGACAAACTAAGCACAACATTAGGATAATATTGGACACCCTAGAACAGGGTTTTTCAAATTTTCACCCATTGTACCACTTTTAGGATATGGCAACATCCGAGTACCACCAGTCGCCTAGCAAGGTGTCAACTTGATGACCCCCCCCCAAAAAAGGAAAAAACTGATGAAGTACAGGTAGTCCTCGACTTACAACAGTTAGCTCAGTGACTGTTCAAAGTTACAATGTCACTGAAAAAAGTGCCCCCCAAGCCACAGCCGAGGAAGACACCTGCCTTCCTGCCCGGCAGCGCTGTTCCTCCTGTCCAAGGTTTTCATTGTTGTGAGCATTTCTGTTGAGGATTGACAGCGGGGATGGGGTGTGAGGGGGTGTTTGGTTTTATTCCTCCCATCTGCAGGGTGGTTGCAGCAGGTTTTGGTCACTTCACATGACCCCAGGACACTGTGACCGTCATAAATATGAATCCGTTGCCAAGCATCTGAATGTAAATCACAAGACCCTGGAGATGCTGCAACATTCCAGCTGATCGGTGCTTCTTCTGGGCTCAGCAGAAGCACCGGAATCAGTGCCAAGCTCCAGATGGAGCCTGGCACTGATCTTGGCACTTCCACTGAGCCCTGACAGCCCCAAAGAAGCGCTGATCCTGGCACTTCCGCTGAGCCCTGACAGCCCCGAAGAAGCGCTGATCCTGGCACTTCCGCTGAGCCCTGACAGCCCTGCAGCTCCAGCCATATCTCGCTCAAGCTTGTGTGGTGTTGCCACTGGTTCAGCTCATTCCCCTCCCCCGCTTCCACTTTTCTAGGATGGTCGTGTACCACCTGCCAGGTGCCAATGTACCAAAGGTGGTACCCGTACCACTGGTTGAAAAGCCCTGCCCTAGAATATTACGAAATGCATATTGGACAACAAATGGCGTTATTATTCCTAGATGCCCAGAAGGCCTTTGATAATGTTAAGTGGCCATTTATATATCAACAACTTAGGTATATGGATATGGGTGAAAAATTTATAAATATAATAAGGGCAATATATACTAATCAGGAAGCTAAAATAATAATAAATGGGGAAACAACCAAGAAATTTCAAATACAAAAAGGAACACAACAAAGATGTCCTTTATCCCCATTACTATTTATATTGACGCTATAGGTCCTAATGTGGATAATTAGAAATGAACCGCATATAAAAGGATTAGAAATTTAAAAAGAAATTTTTAAACTTCAAGCATTTGTGGATGATTTGGTCTTTATTATGGAGGATTCACAACAATCGGGACTGAAACTGTTGGAAGAATTAGATAAATAATATGGAAAAAGCCACTGGGCTGAAAATAAACAAGGGTAAAACTAAAATGATTGTTAAAAATAGGATGAATAAACAGAAAGAAAACTTGGCTAGGATTAAGGATATACAAATAGTTAAGAAGATAAAATATCTAGGAATTACTATTACGGCCAGATGCACTTCAATCAAAGAAGACAATTATGACAAAATAGTAAAACAAATAAAAGAAGACCTGGAAAGATGGGGAAACTTGAGCCTTTCATTGGTAGGGAGAATTGCTGTCATGAAAATGAATATACTACCTAAAATCCTATTCCTCTTCCCAAATATTCCTATATAATTTGATCAAAAAAAATTTGGGAACCTGAACAAATTAACATTAAATTTTATATGGCAAGGGAAAAAACCAAGGATTAAAATGAAACATCTGCAGGATGTTAAAGAAAATGGGGGTTTTGGACTACCAGACTGGGAAACATATTATCATGCAGTGGCATTACCTGGATTAGAGAATGGATAATTTTAAAGAATAAAAGATTATTAACTCTAGAATGCCATAATCTGCAATTAGGCTGGCACGCATTCCTATGGAATGAGAAGCAAGGGATATATCAACATTTTCAAAACCATCGGATTAGACAAGCACTACTTAAAATTTGGAATAAAATTAAAAAACAAAATTACATTAAAGTACCAGTCTGGTTGTCCACTCTTGAATCGATAGTCTACCCAAATTTGTTTAATTTGGAAAACAGTACTACATACAAGGATATTACAAATGAAATGGGAGAATTGAAATCTAGACAGGAACTAGAACAACAAGGGATAAAATTGGAATGGTGGGCTTACCTAAAGATACAAACACGATATGGGAAAGATAAGAAAGAGTGGGGGATAAATATTCAAGAAACTGCATTGGATAAAATTTTATTGGGGCCAGATGAGAAACAAATAAGGAAATTGTATAGTTTGCTATTGGGGTACAAAATGTTTGAGGAACAA
The DNA here is from genome assembly GCF_964194415.1 of Vipera berus. Classification (NCBI taxonomy): domain Eukaryota; kingdom Metazoa; phylum Chordata; class Lepidosauria; order Squamata; family Viperidae; genus Vipera; species Vipera berus. The sequence continues at coordinate 241,959,015 of NC_138202.1, forward strand.
GTTAAAGAACCAATGCTGATATGGGCTAAAAATTTGGGACATGGCATAGATTTTGATATTTGGCAAACTCTCTGGGATAGAAATAAAAAGATAACACTGGCCTCAGCTTATAAAGAAAATTTATATAAAATGTTTTACCGGTGGCATCTCCCCCCAGTACGATTAGCCAAAATGTACAAGACAATATCACCTAGCTGTTGGAAGTGTTCCGAAGAATTAGGTACTTATTTTCATGTTTGGTGGTCCTATAATAAGACGCAAAAGTATTGGCAAAGGATTCGGATATGGTTAGTGTTGTGTAGTGAGTTCATTGTGCAGGAATGAAGACGAGGCGAGTGAGTTCAGCAATGATCGTATTTATTTGTTTGCAGGACCTGAACTAGAGAACTGGGCTGCAGCTTGCAGCAATTTATAGTCTGGCCCCTAGGCGGCAGCCAATAGGTTTAAAGCAGCCTATTGCTGCCTAGGGGCAACCAATAGCAGCCCTGGAGACGGGGTATCTGAGGTGCTGGGAGCCATTAGCTAGCTCCAGCTTACCATGTGGTGTTACAATAAAGCCCAATACATTACAGTTAGAAGAAATATCAGGATGGAGTGTAGATTATAGACCAGATTTTTTCCTACTAGGCATATATAATGATACACATCATCACAGCAGCGAGAATGACGTTCGCCCAGAAATGGAAAAACAGTGAAATACCGTACAAGAGTGAAGTGATAAATAAAATTTGGGCGTGCGCAGAAATGGACAAGTTAACTTTGGAAATTAAAAATAAAGACCAGTCAGATTACTACAAAATTTGGAATAAGTTTTACTCATGGTGGGAACAGAAAGGAAGGTCACAACAGAAACACACAGGATGCTGATTTCACATATTGCTAGAATAAGGTGGTTGATAAGATTGAATATTCTATAACTGTATATAAATGATATGTACATAAAGTGTATATATGTATATAAAACACACACATGATGTAAGACAAGAAGGATTGTCAGACCATTAACACCTTGTCCAAAGTTTTAAATAATAAAATTTGCTATAAAAACATAATAAAAAATAAACTATATTAAACATCTGAGACACTCTCCTCTAAATTAACAAAACAATTCCAAGACATGTGATGTTTACCTTTTTGAAAGGAACTTCTTAAATAATGAAGTACTAAGTGTAGCATAGATTTTATTGCTAGAATAGGGATTTTCATTGGTAAAACATGCTTTCTGAGTAAATAATGCAATAATAAGATATATTTCCTCTTCTGGATTTTCAGGACCATATTTAGAGTTTCGAGATGAAGTTGAAGAATTGCAGATACAAGCAAACAAACTTACCACATTGGGTGTCAACAAAATCATTGCACTTGGTCATTCTGGTTTTTTTGAGGACCAACGCATTGCTCAGAAAGTTAAAGGTGTGGATGTTGTGGTTGGCGGACATACGAACACATTTCTTTATACAGGTATGTTATTCCTTCACAAAATAGGATTTTTATATAACTTAGCAATTAGAGTGCCAAGTATTTTACCAACCACCTAAGGAAGTCAGTATGTATTTACATGATTTGTATAAATATCACTTGCTTATATAAATAGAAAAGTTTGGATAACTATAATCCTAAGTAAACTTACTAATAAATCTTGTATGAATCCCTCCTTTCTATTGGTTTGAGTAGTATATAGAAAGAAAGGTCATGAGATCAGTAAGGGCATATTTTATTAATTCAGCTTGGTGTATAGTTTGCTTTTGTTAGGCCAGGGTTTTTCAAACTTTTCAACCATTGTACCACTTTTAGGATATGGCAACATCCGAGTACCACCAGTTGCCTAGCAAGGTGTCAAAAACTTGATGACCAAAAAAAAAGGAAAAAACTGATGAAGTACAGGTAGTCCTCGACTTACAACAGTTAGCTTAGTGACTGTTCAAAGTTACAATGGCACTGAAAAAAGTGCCCCCCAAGTCACAGCTGAGCAAGACACCTGCCTGCCTGCCTGGTGGCGTTCTTCCTCCTGTCCAAGGTTTTCATTGTTGTGAGCATTTCTGTTGAGGATTGACAGCGGGGGTGGGATGTGAGGGGGTCTTTGGTTTTATTCCTCCCATCTGCAGGGTGGTTGCAGCAGGTTTTGGTCACTTCACATGACCACAGGTCACTGTGACCGTCATAAATATGAATCCGTTGCCAAGCATCTGAATGTAAATCACAAGACCCTGGAGATGCTGCAACATTCCAGCTGATCGGCGCTTCTTCTGGGCTCAGCAGAAGCATCAGAATCAGTGCTGAGCTCCAGATGGAGCCTGGCACTGATCTTGGCGCTTCCACTGAGCCCTGACAGCCCCAAAGAAGCGCTGATCCTGGCGCTTCCGCTGAGCCCTGACAGCCCCGAAGAAGCGCTGATCCTGGCACTTCCGCTGAGCCCTGACAGCCCTGCAGCTCCAGCCATATCTCGCTCAAGCTTGTGTGGTATTGCCACCGGTTCAGCTCATTCCCCTCCCCCACTTCCACTTTTCTAGGATGGTCGTGTACCACCTGCCAGGTGCCAATGTACCACAGGTGGTACCCGTACCACTGGTTGAAAAGCCCTGTGTTAGGCATTAGAGCTTTAATATGATCTCAGGAAGTTTATTGATTTTAGTTTGCTAAGGGATACCAAAATGCTGGAAATTGGTCTAATATTCCTTGCTTTTTCTGTCTTCCCTTAATTTTTTTTCTTGTATTTATGTGTTATCTTTGTTCTAGAATATATTTGTCAATATAAATTTTCTCTTCTGTTTGTTTCCCCCTGTCTCAACTTTACACCCCTTAATAGATGCTCAGTGAGTGTAGCAAACTTTTCTGCATCTGAAATGTTTAAGGGTTCTGAAGGAGAAAGGCTTGCAGGTAGTTCTTGACTTGTGACCATATGTTTCATGAGCATTCAAAGTTATTACAATAGTGCTCAAAAATGTAAACACTCCTCACACTTCACAACAGTTGCAGAGCCACTGTGGTGACATGATCTAAGTTCGGGTGTTGGCAGACCCTGCTGTTCCACCAGGTGTGGGGTTAGGGCAAGAGCAGGGTGGGCTGAAAGTGTGGGCACATGCATGAAGAGTGGATGGGTGGCAGTTTTTGTCTATTTCTAGTTTTATTTTTACTGGTTTCGTACTGGGGTTTTTTTGCTACATTATTCACTGTAAGCCACCTGGAGTTGTTTTTAAGATGTGCAGCTATAACACACATGTGAACATGCTAATGTCTTACTTTATATGTACGCAGCTTGTTTTTGCAAATTTGGCCTGTGGAATAGTCACTTCCTTGTGGTTTTACTTGGCTCTTGCCATTGTCTGGAATCAAGCCTGGCCTCTGGTTTCTCCCAGTTTGAAACGTATTATTGATATACTCCAAAATTGCTGAGTTTTCTAGAAAACCCAGCTATGCTAAAATATCCACTTATCTTTTGTCACAGAAGCCTATGTCCATTAATGCAGACCACTTCATCTGCGTATACTCTAGAACACAGGTCTGCAACCCGTGGCTCCGGAGCCGCATGTGGCTCTTTCAGCCATCTCCTGCGGCTCCCAGTCCTCTGCCATGTGCAGTCCAAAAAAAAAAGTGGGACTAAAAAAGTTTAACCAATCAATTCAAATATGCAGGGTAGGTGCATATCTCACCTTGGCTCCACTCTTCAGTCAAACCCTGTTCTGCACATGTGCGCATGTACGCGCATGCGCACACATTTTTTTGCGGCTCCCAGTTTTTCCTTTTGTGAGGGAACTGGTTCTGAGTGGCTCTTTCACTGTTTCAGGTTGCTGACCCCTGCTCTAGAACCTATTTCAATAATCTGAGTTGGATTTTCTTTTTTTAAAGGTAGCTGAATAACAGCACCATTTACTCCTTGAGGGGTTTTTTGGGTGCTATTAATAAATGCCTTTCGGAGCTGTCGAGAAGCGTAGTTTTGTGGCAAATAGGAATGTTTGTCCCAGGAGGCAGAAAGAAGCATTCATGACAGGAGGTGGCTGGCTGGCTGACTAGGGAAGGAAGGGGAGAAGGTTTTTCCAGGACACTCATCAATGTTTTGATAACTCTTTCAGGATGGATAAATACTTCAGGCTGAAATATTTGTTGATTTAATCTTCAGTCTCAAAAATAACCTAGCACCTTTAGAAAATACGATAAAACAGTTGGTGACCAGTTAAATGCAGGTGTGGTATCGCTGAATAAGGCACATTAAAGGCCAATGGCAGCTAAAGAACTGGCAGCTGTGATTTCTCATTTTTGTGTTTATACATAATAATCTGGTTTCCATGTACAATGTACATGTACACTGAGAGTTTCTGCACCTGAGACAAATTCCTTGGGTTTCCAATTACTTGTAGCCAAATAAAGAATTCTACTCTATTCTGTTCTGTTCTGTTCTATTTTGGAATATGTCTTTTTCTTTTTTAAAAAAATCTTATTTCCTCCATGTTCCAGTTTTTCAAAGTCAGGATCCAAAACATAAGACTACATATTCTGTTTCTGCATGAAGGGTTTTCAGTATTGATTTCCTCCACCTACTCTTTTATTTCCAAGGATCAGGAATGTAATGTGGAGTGTGACATGGTTCAGGAGGATTCATTTTGGTCTTGCCTTTAAGCTTCCTACAATGGCTCAAGAGCTTCAAAATACAAATGGATATAAAGCCTTGGGTAAGGCAGTAATCTGGATCTGAGAGGAAAAGAGAAGAGATGATTAAGAACATGTGTGGGCCCAGATCTGGAACATGCCATTATGTCCTTAAATCACCGACTTCTTTCTTCTCAGATCTCATTAGAGCCACTGACCTGCTTAAAGGATTTACGGCCAGAAACTCCTTGAGCACTGGGGCACACCTTAAACCAGTTTTCCTCCTAATAAATAAACTCTTCAGTCTTAGTGCAAGTCAACAATTATGATTACTAATTTAAATTAGTAATAGATAAAGAGATAAAAAGTTGGCAAGCAAAGGAGGAATTGCAGTGTCAGGAGACAAAAGACAGATACACCAGCACAGCTGGAAGAGGGACTAATTTACTCATGCTTGCTCTTTAAGGCTCTAAGAGACAGGGCTTTAAAGCAAATGATTCTTTTGATCTCATTCAATTCTTCCTCATTCAATATAATCAAATTATATTGCCCAGCAAAAGAGATAGGCTGCCTAGAGGTAGCAGCTTATGGCTTATGGCCTCAACAGATGAGTCCGGATTGCTAGCCTCAACTGAGGAAGCTGAGTCAGTCTCTTTTCCTTTCCTTTCCTTTCTCCTTTCCCAGAGGTGACCTCCTGGGTTTCCCAGCTGTCATGCTCAGCTGGAAAGCATGAGGGAAGCTCAGCTCAGTTCCCTACCAGAGGTAGAAGATGGCTTTGAAAGGTTGGCTTGAAGCAGTCTTCCCCTTTCACTTTCTCTCGGTCCTCAGCTTGGGCTTTCTCTTGACCAGACAAATGGCAATACAAATAGTCCTTGACTTACAACCACAACTGGGAGCAGAATTTCCCTTGGGAAGCAAGGGGGTTGCTATAGGAGTCACACCCAATTTTATGACCATTTTGCCATGGTTGTTAAGCAAATCACTGCAGTTGTTAAATGAATCATGTCATCATTAAGCAAATCCAGTTTCCCCCACTGACTTCGCTTGTCGGAGGCTATTTGGGATGATCACAAATGGCGATCACATGACCCCAGGATCTGCAATAATTGTAAGTACATGCCAGATGCCAAACATTGGAATTTGGATCACATGACCATAGGAATGCTACAATGGACTTACGTCTGGAGGACTGGTCCTAAGCTACTTTTTTCAGTACTATCAAAACTTTGCTAAACAAATGATTATAAGCTGAGGACTAGCTGTGTTAGCTAGTCGTACTATGCCATTTGTTTTTTAAAAAATGAGCACCTATACCTGGCTGAATTCTCAAAGTTGTTCTTTATTTCAGTTGAACCTTTAATATGAAACAATACTGTCCCAGAATTGAATCTGCCCATCCAGTCTCTCATTCAGAGAGAGTTTATTGCCGGGGGGCTCTTGTTGGACCTGGTGACAGGCCTTCCTGGTGGTGGCCCCCCTTCTAGGAACAATATTCCTGCAGACAGATTGTCCTCCTGGCCTTTCATAAATAAGCCAAAGCGATGGTGCTTCACCTTCAATTTGACTTTTAGGTTTGTCTAAGCTATTAGGTGCCTGTGAGGCTTTCAGCAATTTATTTAGGTTTTTAATAGGTAGGTTGTAGGTTTGTGTATGTGTGTCTCACTTAGCATCCTTCCTGCTTAGGATGGGCTATATAGATATTATAAATAAATAATTAAGCACTCCAACAGCGTGATTTTCCAAAGTAGAGGCACTCTGCACAGAAAAAAAAATCCCTCAAAACTCTAGTGAAACTTTTCCTATGGCCAAGAACGCAGGTGACGGGTGACAGATGAAACAGCTGGCTCAATCAATAACACTGACGTGATTCAAGGAAGTGTGGAAAAGCCACTTGAGAAATAAATGATCTGTGTTTTGCTCTGCTTTTTACTCCAATTGCATTTGAGTCTAGGGAGCAGAGCCGAAAAATCTTGTTGCTCTGATCAGTAATGCCTTGGGGAGGCAGCTGAGAAAAGGTCCTTGGCTAGAGATTCGTTTTGTCCTTTCAGTCTGGAAAGGTTGGAAACTTACAGCATTAGTCAACCACTGATACTCTCTTTGGGATTGATTGAGTTGAAAAAAAATGTAATAAGTAAATAGGTCACCATTTTATTCATATGAAATCTCTGTCAATTTGGGTGTTCTGTATTCAGAGTTTTGAAGACCATTCTTGCCCTGGTTCCTTTTTTTAGGAAGTCCACCTTCCACTGAAGTGCCAGCAGGTAATTACCCATTTATGGTGCAATCAGATGATGGACGTCAAGTGCCTGTTGTTCAGGCATACGCCTTTGGAAAATATCTCGGCTATTTGAATGTCGTATTCGATGATAAAGGAAATGTAATCAAGGCATCTGGAAATCCCATTTTGTTGAATAAGGATATTCCTGAAGGTATGGAATTGGGAATGGATGTGAAACGTCTTTAAGTATCAACTGAGTAAATATGATCTTTCAAAACTTAATACTAATACTATTATGCCATTAGCCGCATAGATTGATTTTCTCCAGGAGAAGCCTGCTAAAAACCATCTGCGTAATATCAGCAAGATAGTTATGAGTCTTTTAAAAAATATAAAATATAGTACAAGGCAGCATATACGTAGCATGTTTTCTAGAGATTTGTGAAAGAGCAACAAAGGTTTTCCATTTTGTTTAACCTTGACAGCAACAAACTGATTCTGCACCTTCACTAATACACACACACACACAAACACACACACACACACCACATATATTACTAAACTGAAGAAAATGAGGAGATACAGTAATCAGAAGTAGAATTTATAGGAAATCTGGGGGCTCAGTGTTCTTCAATGCTACATCCAAAGTACTTGAAATCTACAATTTTTGATATAACTACAATTATCAGATTTCCTCCATTACTGCATTGCTCGGGAAATAAATGATGTGACGTGGTTACCAACCTATTTTCATTAACACTTATAAATGTAAACATAGCTATCTGGATTTCATCATTATTGTTTTAGATCAAGTTGTGAAAGCACAAGTTAACAAAATGAAGATCAAGCTACAGAATTATTATTCACAAGAAATAGGGAAAACAATTGTTTACTTGAATGGAACGACTCAAGCCTGCCGCTTTCATGAGTGCAACTTGGGAAATTTAATTTGTGACGCTGTGGTAAGGAACTAACAATTTAGAATACAAATAACTGATTCGGTACTTGATGATCTGAAACAGAATTAAAAGCACATTGCTTACTGTGTGAGGTACACACCCTTAACATTGAAATCAGGGAACTTCCATCGTCTCAGGAAGACTATTAATGTGTAGAATTAATCCTGAAGTTTTATTGATGCACAACTAAGGCTGGAATGTGTGCAAATAACCTTAGTAAGGATTGGATCCAAATCAGAAAGGAGTAGCTATTATTTTGGCAAACAGTTGCCAGTTTTTGTAGCTGCAGGTCCTAGCTTGATTTTGGGGGGTGGGCCTAATATAAGCCCTATCCAAAAAAAATAAGCCCTAGTTTTGGGGCAAGGCACACACCTAAAAATGAAGCTAGGGCAGAGGTGGGGGCATGGAGCTGCTCCACCTGACCCACACCCACTCCTTGCAGCCAGGTTTTTCCTTGCTGGCTGTTGTGATTCAGTGTCAGCCTGTGCTCCCAGCAGCTGAGTCTGAGGAATCTGAGGAGGAGGAGGAGGGGTTTGGAGAGCCTTTGGTGTCAGAGGGAGGCTCTGATGCACTGCAGGACTCTCAGCCTGGCCCCTCCAGTTGTGTTCCTCATGAGGCTCAGCTGTGTGAGGAGGAGGTGCCGGACTCAGAGGAGTCACAGCTGAATCTGTTCAGAAACGCTAGAAGCAGAAGGCAAACCAGCAGAGCAGAGCAGAGCAGAGAAAATCAATGAGGCAACTCAGTGAAAGGAGAAGGCATTGAGAAGCCACACCTTGGGAAGGATAATAAAAGGGGAAGGGGTGGGCGGTGCTGGTTGCTGAAGGCAACCATTCGTAGACATTCAAAGAGAATCCTGTCTGTTCTTGCTATTCTGTTTGACTCTTGTTTGTTGACTCTTGTCTGATGTTTTGAATCATTTATTGAAGAAAATATTCTGCTGCTTTTTTGTTTGAAAGACTTTATCATTTTGGAACTATAAATAAATATGGGTTGGGTTTTTTCCAGCCTATTAATTTGTCAAAAGGAAAAAGGGGTTGTCCCTGTCACACAAACAGGGCCGGTCATAGGCTGGAACAGAACACTGGCCCACTTCTTCTTCTGAGGCCTCTTCTGCAGCCAGGCCTGCATATCTCAGTCACAGGGCTTTCCAGAAGGTCTGTGCAGCCAAGAACTGAGCTATGGATTCAATCCATAGCTCAGTTCTGCAAGACCTCAGCAGCCGAGCACCAAGCTATGGATTCAATCCATAGTTCGGTACTCAACTGCTTACACCTTCTGGAAAGGCCTGACTGCAAAATGCAGGCCCGAATGCAGCTGCAGAAGTTTGGCCCCAGAAGAAGTGGATTGGCTAGGTGGGGCTGTCAGTGCCAGAGGTGAGGTAAGGCTTACCACAAAAATAAGACCTGGTGCCTCTTTTGGAGGCAAAAAAAAAGACCTGGTCTTATTTCAGGGAAACACGGTAGCTTGGCAAAGCTTCTACCATGTCTGATTTTAGTTCCCTATCTTGTCTCAAGCCCTGCCTCTTTCTTCTTGTCTTGCTTTCTTTACATCATGGATGCCCTACATCCTGATTTTTCTCCCTCACATCTTGTTTGGCTTGTCCTTCCTCTTCCTCCTTGCCAGCATCATTTCCAAAAGTCCCAACCAGTTACTTGTCTTCATTCCTACTACTGCTGCTGCTGCTCTTCATAGCAGCCCTAATTTCAGGTCCTCCTCCCCTGCTTTGTTGTCACACTCTCCATCCTGCCACTTTCTTACTAACTCCCACAAGCCTTGTCATGCTGTGGTACTTCTTCGCCCAGTCTCACCATCTTTGGTGCACAGTTCTTGACAGGAATAACTAATGGCATGAACAAATTTATGTACCTAGAAATCGTATTGTGCTTAAAAGAAGGTATGCTCAGCATGCAGACAAAATGCAGTCCGCTGGGTGGCTCAACATAACCCAGCAGCTTCACCCTCAGGGCCACAGTTTCTCTACAGACATCCTCCTGCTTTTCTGCAGGTGTGGACCATGTTGCCTTAAAATGGGAAATAATCTTTATCTCAGATGAGGAGCTGTTCAGGATAAAAAAAAAATTCCTCAAAAAAAATTCAGTAAAGTTCCAGAAGCATTGTTAAAGGCAATGTAAAATGAAGCTACTGCTGAAGGGGAACAAGCTAAACCCTCTCTATTCAATTTTATGACTTTCTCAAAGTATTTTCATACAGATAGCAAAAGAGCTCCCATTGCTATCAGCGGAGGGTCTCGAAGAACCACACTGTCAGACAGAAGGGGCCCTTCTGAGGAGGGGGTGCTTCAAGGAAGGACGACTTGTAACAAAACTATTTTACTATAGGCTTGTTAGTGGAAAATAGCTATACTGCTAGATATCATCACAAATCATCATTTCTAGTTGTGATGCACTGATGCCCTTAAAGTTAAGTGAAAAGGATAGTGGAGGTTTAATTCACTTTTTTTTCTTTGTGAATGTTTTTAGATTTACAATAACCTGAGACATCCAGATGATAATGAGTGGAATCATGTTTCCATGTGCATTGTAAATGGTGGTGGAATACGGTCACCCATTGATGAACGAGCCAATAATGGTATGTGTAATTTATTTCAAGTTCTCTTTGTTGTATGCCAATATTTAAATTTGGACTTGTATACACTCTATTCAACTACTGTCATGCTTTTTTAAAAAAATTGCCAGGCTGTGAAGCTTTAGCTCTTGACCTTATCCTGTTTGAATATCCCATATTTAGTTTGGGTGAACATGCTGTCCAAAGCTACCATGATTATTGTCTGATGATGTAAATTAACGAATATCCCTCTTTTGCATCTTCCTTTACGTAGAAAAATTCCCCTTATAATATCTTTTCTGAGAGCTGAGATTCCTTTTGCGTGATGGTTTTTCTAGTCCTTGGATCTTGCTCCTATCTCCCAAGGTCATTCCTATAATACCATTAAAGATAAGGACTAGTCTAAGGTCTGGCAGGCAATCTGATTGTGGGATAAGATTTGAACTCAGCTGTCTTCAACTTAACCAATACCACAATGCCTTAAAAAGGAACAAAATTGTGCATAATATGACTTATTGCTGTATAACAGTGTTGTGTTCTACTCAGGCATTATTACCTTGGAGGAACTGACATCAGTATTGCCATTTGGAGGAACGTTCGACTTGCTGCAGATCAAAGGTTCTGCTCTAAAACAAGCATTTGAGCACAGCGTTCACCGACACGGGCAAGGAACGGGTGAATTGCTACAGGTCTCAGGTTAACTATCTTCATCGATTGCCAGCACAAAGTGCAAAAGTCTTTAAAAAAAAGTCTTTATTTACATTTCGTGTTAAAAACACACACCATACACCAAGGGTGTCAAACTCAATTTCATTGAGGGCCACATCAGCATTGCAGTTGCCCTTAGGGGGCCGGGTGGGTATGGCCAGGGTGGGCGTGGCCTACTGGGTGGGCATGGCCAGCTCTACATCATTCACATCAAGGGTGCCTATGGGGGCCTGGGCAGGAGTGGGACAGATCTGAGGGTCTCTGGCAGAAGGAGGGTCTCTGGGCCAGGGCCAAGGCAGCGGGGGCCGTTTCCTCACTGTTTCCAGGACGGCTTCGTGGGCCACATGAAACCACTTCATGGGCGGGATCCGGCCCCCGGGCCTTGTGTTTGACATGTCTGCCATACACCAACAAAGACAAAAATCATTTACAATATACAGAAAACGAAGAAATCAAAAAATTGGAAACCATTTAAAAAAACCAAATTATATCTACTTCTAAGCTAACAATTATATTCCACTCACTAAATCTCTTATAACTATCCAACTCCAAAGCTTATTCATTAGCAAAAACTTTTTTTTATTTAATTTTTGACCAACCTCCAAGCCAACCTCATATCTTTAATCTTTTATCCATCCAAATATACCATTTATTCCATGATAGAAATGCTGGTGTCTCTTCTTTACCCTTCAACTTCTTGGTCAATGTGTCTGCTTCTGCACAATCAAATATTCTCCTAATTATAGCTTCATCCGGCGGGGTATGATTTGCCTTCCAAAATTGAGCATACCCCATCCTTGCCGCCGTTAAGATATATAAAACCAAATACCATATTCCCCTCTTAATATTTCCAGGCCTGAAGCCAAGCAGATACATCTCTGGTTTAAGATCAACTAAACACCCTGTAATTTCCTTTATCTATTTTTGGATCCTCATCCAATATCTAACCACTTCCGGACATGTCCACCATAAGTGATAATACGTGCCAATCCCTTTACCACACTTCCAACAATCAGCCAACAATCCAGGGAACATTTTGGAAAGTCTAGCCAGAGGGAAATGCCATCTATAAAGCATTTTGTATATGTTCTCCTTATATAATGTGGAAACCACCAGCCTCATATTAATCCACCAAATCTCTTCCCATTTCTCAAGTGGAAGTGCATAACCAAAATTCTTCCCGCAGGCAATCATCGCGTCTTTTACCACCTCCTCCCCTACTACCCTGATTAGCAACAATTTATAGCACTTAGATATCATCCCTTTCTCCGGACCCAGCAGAATCTTATCTAATTCCTGCAGATTCAGATAAATACCCCCCTTCCTTCCTTATCCTTCTTATACCTTGACTGAATCTGCAGGTAAGCCCACCACTCCAATTGAAACCCTTGCTGAGCCAGATCTTGTCGCGTTTTGAGTTCTCTCCTGCTATCTAAAAGTTCTTTGTAAGTTGGTCTTCTTCCCTTCTTGAGTAGGGTCAGATGGGTCAAGGCTTCCAAGGTTGATAACCAACACGGAATTTGCACATAGTACTTGGCCCTTATCTTATCCCAATTCCAAATCAGTATATCCCTTATGTAATGACGAGTAAACTGTTTGCTTGGAGGAGTACCTTCCTGCCAAAGAGCAGCATGCCATCCTTGCAACAAATCGAATCCTTCCAAACTCAACAATTGATTATTCCTTAAACTTATCTATTCCTTGCCACAAACTAAAAGGGCAGCCTGATAATAAAGTTCCCAATTCAGCAGGCCAAGGCCCCCTCTTTCCTTAATTTCTTGCATCATTTTTTTCCAATCCTGGGCCGTTTCCCCTGCCATACGAATCTAGAAACTACCCCCTCTAACTCTTTTTAAAATTTCATTGAAAGTTTAACTGGTGCTGTCTGGAAAAGAAAATTCCATTTCGGCAAAATATAAGATTTCACTGTGGCTACCTTCCTAATAATGACAATTGTATCCTAACCCATTCTCCCAAGTCCATTTTTGTTTGTATCAGTAATTTAGAATAATTATCCTCCCTAATACTTGAACATCTTCCCGTCAACCAAGTTCCTAAATATTTCACCTTCTTCACAATTTTAAACCCAGTAATGTCCTCTAACATCTGTTTACTTCTATTCGAAAGATTTTTTGTTAATATATTCATCTTATCTTTATTTACTTGTAAACTGGCCACATTTCCAAATTCCTCAATCCTTTTTAGTAATTCCGTGCTGGATTCCAGAGGGTTTTCCAAAACAAAAACCATATCATCTGCAAATGCCTGCAGTTTATAAATTTGGTCTCTTATCTGAAGCCCGGTAATCTCCTCATCTTTCCTTATTATTCTCAATAGGGGTTCTAAGGTTAAAATAAATAAAAGTGGGGAGAGTGGACAACCCGCCTAGTGCCCTTACAGATATCAAATTTGTCAGTTAAATTTCCATTTATCAACATTCTCGCTTCCTGCTTAGTATAGATTGCTTTAATCATATTACAGAATTTGGCCCCAAACTCCATATGTTCCAACTGACACATTAGGAAATCCCAATTTACCCTATCGAATGCTTTTTGAGCATTGATAAATATTAAAGCTAATTGTTTATCTGGTCGGCTTTCATAATACTCCAGAACATTTAATATAATTCTGAGATTATCCTTTATTTGTCTAGTGGGGAGGAACCCATTCTGGTCTGTATGTATGAATTGGTTTAAGTAAATTTTTAATCTATCAGCAATTATTGTCGCAAATATTTTATAATCTGAATTAAGAAGGGATATTGGCCTATAATTTTTAATATGCTTCAAAGGGGAATCATCCTTAGGGATCAAACTAATATTTGCCTCCAATCAAGTTTGCGGGGCTATAGCCTTATCCAAAATTTCATTAAATAGATCTTTCATATGTTTTCCAAGCACTTCCACTAATACCTCATACAATTCTGCAGGAATTCCGTCAGTGCCTGGGGTTTTTTGAAATTTCTGTTGTCTTACTGCTTTTTCAATTTCTGCTATTGTTATCTCCTGATCTAAGGCCTCTTTCTCATTAGGAAGTAACTTAGGAAGGTCTGACTCCATCAGGTATTGTTTAATCTTCTCCTCAGGAACCTTTTCTTTCTGATATAATTCTGTAAAAAACTCAGTCGCTATCTTTTCGTTCCCTTCTTTATCCCCTATCAGTGTCCCTCTCTTATCCTCTAACTGATCAATTCTTCTACTTCCCTTCTCTTTCCTTATTCTATAGCTAAGCCAACTCCCTGGCTTATTGGCATATTCAAAATAGTTCTGCCTCGCCACCCTAATTTGACGTGCTATTTTCTCTTGATCCACAAGGTTGAGTTTATGCCTCCAAAAATCCACCTGCTCCTTCCCATACACTTTCTGTGGGTTTACCTGAAGAGCCTTCTCTGCCTTAGTAGGTTGCTCAGCAATTTCCCTCCTACTTTCCTCCTCCTTCCTACATTTAACTGCCATCTGTTTTAATATCAAGCCTCTCAGATAAGCTTTAGCCATGTCCCAAACTATTCGTAGGGGCATCCCTTCCATCCTATTTTCTAAAAAAAACAGGCTCATCTCTTGTTTAACTTTTTGTACAAAAACCGTATCCTTTAGAGCCTCCAGGTTCATCATCCATCTACTCCTCACTCTACTCCCCCTTATCAATGTAATAGCCACCGGGTTGTGATCCGCCCATTCGTTCATTGAAATCATGGCATCTTTCGCATAAGATATCAGCCCATCCAACAACCATACCATATCCAACCTAGACCATGAGTTATGCCTGGGGGAATAGTAGGTATAACGTTGAGAGGCCGGGTTAATCTCATGCCATATATCCCTAAGCCAAATTCTTCGCACATATCCCTAAATACTTTGGGCAAGACCCTCCTATCTTTTCCGTTTTTATTCTTCAAACCAACCCTCCCTCTTTTGTAATCCTTAGCCCTATCTACCACCACATTAAAGTCCCCCAAGAGACACATCTGCTCATACTCCAGGTCTAATATTTTCCGATATATTTTCTGGAAAAAGTCTCCCTGATTATTATTGGGTGCATATATGCCTACCAGTAACACCTTGCTTCCCACCATTTCTATCTCCAGCATCAGGCTTCTCCCCTCCGGGTCCGCCCATAACTCTTTAGGACACAAATACTCCTTAACATACATTGCTACACCTTTCTTTTTCTCCTCAGCAGACACTACAAATAATTTCCCTAGTTTAGGATAATTCAACAGATTAGTTTGGCATTTCTTAATATGAGTTTCCTGAAGGCATAATACAACAGCTCCACATTTCCTTAATCTAGTTAAGATATTTTTTCTCTTAACAGGAGCATTGAGACCATTAACATTGAGTGTCAGAAAATTCACCCCTTGACACATCCTTACTTACGCGGGGCCTTAGATTTGGTAGTCTGTCTAGTTACCCTCTTGTATTCTTCTCCCTTTCCCTCTCTCCCTCTGACTTCTACTCTCCACTTCTCCATCACTCTCCTGATCACTAGTCCCGCAAAAAAAATTATAGAAATCTTGTGTGTTTCGTAGACTCTCAATCTTTATCTTTCAGTCTTCCCACATCACCAGGAGCCCCTCTGGAAGCAGCCATTTATATGCCACACCTTTTTTCCTCAATTGCGAAGTAACAAATTGATAGCGTTGACGTTGCTCTCGGACCCTTCTTGGTAGTTGCTTAAGAATTGTAACTGGACGGCCATTATACTGAATTGGTTGGTCTCTGGCTCTATAGAGCACTTCATCTCTAAGCACCTTTTTGGTAAACCTAACGTGCACTTCCCTAGGGAGGCTGTATTGCCTGGCATAATTGGTATAAACTCGAAAGGCCTCATCAATATCGCACCGAACCTCTTTTTTCTCTTTCCCCACCAGGTCTGCGATCATTTCTCCTACCACTTCTTCCAACTGTTCTTCTCTGTCTTCTGTCACATTTTGGAACCGCAAAAAAGGGCTGCTTTCTCCATCTCCAGGTACACCATATCATCTTCTAGCTTCTTGGATGCTTGCGTGCACCTGTGCTCCCATTTCTCCATCTGCTTCTTTATATTCTCAGAGTCCTTTTCTACTGTTTTTATTCGCTCTTCATGCGTATTCAGGGTCACCTGGACTACACCCAATTTTCCTTTAATTTCCTTCATCTCCCCTCTCATGTCCCCCAACTCAGCCCTCAGGCTGTCGAAATTCCTCTCCATTATGTCCTGCATATTTTGTAGCATCGTATAAATCCCTTGAATTGTAGCAGATTTTTCTGTCACCGATAGGCTCTCCATCGACTTCTTAACCCCTGGTGGCGTCGTAACTGGAGAGGCCGCTGCTGTCAAGGCGGGGGCCTTCTTTAAGGTTTTAGTTGACGTCGTCGTTAAAGACATTTCAGTTTGTCCCAGGAGGTTTCTCCACACTACTGTACACCACAGGTTAACTCCTTCCCCTATACTTTATCACAAACTTGTCAGGACCAACACCTAAACTACCAATAACCCCGTACTTGCTTCTAATAAGTCTTCTGCCAGAACTTATCTAAACCCGTTCTGTAAATAAATTTCACTTCTGCTCTTTAGGTAGAAAAAAAAAGAAAAAGTCACATCAATATCCGTCAGTTTAAAGCAGGATTTCTATAAGTCTGTAAATCAGTACGCTAGCTTTTTCAGGGGAGAAGAAGCTTTCACCAATCATGTCATATTCGTAAACAAGTCCATTTAAGCCTCTAATCAGCATTCAGATCCACGGCAGCAGAAAACAAAAGGGGTAACAAAAAAAATTGTTGCCAAAACCACCCCCGATAACTGGCTGCTGCTCCTTTCACTTCTGCTTAGTGGCCCGCTAAGTGAGTCTTTAAACTCACTTCCACTCTTTCTCGTTTCCCTGCTTCATCTCAAACTGCCGAGTCATTGGCTTTGGGGCTGCTAAACCGCGGCCCTCTTTCAAGCCTCCGGATCCTCGGGGTGCTTTCTTTTTTCCAGCGAGGTGGTCGCACCACACCTCGCCTCCGAAGATGCCCCCTCCGCTTCTCCCAGCCTCTCCGGGGCTGGAAATGGCAGAATATCGCCACAGGAGGCCTGAAAAACAACAAGAGGCTCGGCCGTCTATCGCCTCCCCTCCCAAGGCAGCGCCATCTTCCCGGAAGTCCCCAAAAGTCTTTTTTTTATATCAAGCATTAACAGTTCATTTTCTGTTGCTCAAAAACCCTGGGGAGAATGATTTATCTCCAGCATGGGCATCGTTCTAGAGGTTTGTGTGTCACTAAGGAGACAGGTGACAGGAAATAAGAATCTGCCTCAGACTTCCTGCTTAAATAGAATTGGATGTAAACAAACACAAAATACTGGAGGCCCCAGTACTCACCTTTCCCTCCGTTACTGCAGAACTGTTAGGGAGAGAGATGGGAAAAAAGGCACATAAGTTTCAAAGAAATTATGCCAGACCTCTCACTCTTTGGTTGGGATTTTCATAGGGATGTGAATCAGAGTAAGCTGAAGTCCAGATCCCAGGGGAGGCCAGGTGTAATTCAGCACAGATATTCACCTAGCCTTGGTAGAAGACATGAGAATCAATCCAAGCCATACAGTTGTGGTCTACTTTAAACTCCTGTCCTAATTTATTTCCCTAGAGCTGCATTGTGCCATAAAAGCAGTATTGCTGCAGCCACATCATAAACAAAATGTTTCACTAATTAAATGCTAGGATGAAGAGAAAAATGATTGTGAATGGCAGGTCAGTTCTTAGCGTTACACCATTTTTGAATTGGAGGTGGACAAATGAGAAATATTTATTCATTCACCCCTTTATTTACTTAACTAAGGCCCACTTAACAATAGTAATCCATGGCAAAACAGCACTTCTACTATCGATGCACTCTTTTGTGGTAAATTCTTATAAAGAGGAATTAGTCACTCCTGGTTTAAAAACTTTTTCAAAAAGAAAAATTACGCTGAAAAATTATATTATTATTTTTCTATTTTGGTACGGCAATTTTCCATTTTGTAATTCTGCAGAAATATATTTTACTTCCTGCCCTAATTTCCATAAGCAGTAAAGCTAGAAATGCACATGCATATTAGATTGTAGGCACTCCTGGCATGGTTTAAAAGAAAAGTGTGGGGGGGCGGGGAGGAAAAGAAAATTGGAGGAGGGGAATTTCCTGTAACCATCACCATCATCTTCTATACCAATCTGGAACGGATACAAAGTGGTACCTTAGGATGAATTAAAAATAACTTCTCCCTTTCTGCTAGAAGTCTTTTGTAAGCAGGCTGGCATCCATGGTACTGTGAATCTGATTTTACTATTTGTCTATTCCCAAAAGCCATGAATAGCACAACCATTTATTAATATTTTTAGAGATACAAACAAGAGATTTGCAAGAGATGGTACCTAAAACACTTCTGACTTGTGTTTCTTAATAGGCATAAAAGTGGTGTATGATCTCTCCCAAAAGCCAGGAAACAGGGTGGTCAGCTTAAACGTTCTTTGCACAAAGTGCAGAGTGCCAACCTATGTTCCGCTTGAGATGGAAAAGACCTACAAAGTGCTTTTACCTTCTTTCCTTGCTACTGGTGGCGATGGATATCACATGCTAAAGGGAGATTCAAGTAACCACAGTAGCGGTAAGTATTAGCCTTTCTGGTGATTAGCAGATGGCAATGTACTTAGAATGACTTAAGTATGCAAGTACTGGAATTCATATCCCTGAAAAGAATCCACACGACATAACTAAGGACAATATTGCTATCATACTACAATTTCTATGTACCCCTTTTCAAACTGCAGCAGGAAATATTTAATTCAGTTTGATTTGGGCTATTATGCAAGAGGGAAAGTAGAAGTGCCAGTGGCATCACCCTTTCCCTGTAAAGCAAGATTTGAGATAAAAATACATAACTTGATCAAAGTGTCATCTTTGACCAAAACCCGTGGTAGTGTAGTGGTTAGAATGCAGTACTCCCTTTACGCAGTGTGACCTGACCTCTATTTGTTATAAGAATAATGTAATAAGGATTCTAGTCTTTGAAGACTGTCCTAGGAGTATTCTATCATAGTAGAAGGCAAGATGTAAGATTATTGTATTGTACTAAGACAAGGAATTTTAACAGATTTCATTGTTTGAAATCTATTTTACACAGATCATTTATAGGCAGTTCATAATTGGATAATGTGGAATAACTAAGTTATTTAAATAATATGTTTTAAACAGGTGATCTTGATATTTCCATTGTTGGTGACTACATCAAAAGAATGGAAAAGGTTTTTCCGGCAGTTGAAGGTCGTATGACGTTTTTGGATGGGACTTTATTCCAAGCACAACTTTTTTGACCTGGGGATTATGCATTTCACTTTTATTTTTCATTCTTTAATTTCAACCTTATTTCAGACACTTTGGACTTCAGCTGCTCAACACTTAGTTCCTGCAGACTTTCAGAAGCCAGCATGTAAATTCTTAATTGCTCTTGGAGTAGCTGGAATCCTTTGAGGTTTACTACATACAATATGTATATGATTTATTTATATAATGTGTATACATGTAGCATCTTTGATTTTTAAAAGCAATTTAAGTCATCCCCAAAAGCAAATGATTATTCTCTGGGGGACATCCATTTGCATCTGAATAACAGTACAAAGCATGGCTGGAGAATTCCAGTGAAGTTACTCATGAAAAGTGGCCGGTGACAGTAAATGGTGTTATGCAACAATTTCTGTAAAATCTGTTTAATAAAAAGAGCATTCTTTCATTTTTGGTTCTGTACATGATCTTCAGTTAATGCAAAAGTCTTTATGAACAAAGTCTGAATAATCTTTCAAAGTTACGTTCTGCATTTTTTCTCAGCGAAAATTATTCAGAAGAATAAATAATGGAATTTTCCTGAGATTCAATAAACAATAGGCTTTAATCAATCTTTCTTGAGTAAAAGTTTTTGTTTTCCGAAATAAAGGTTAATTATATGTACAAACAAATATACAAGACTAAACAAATAACCTAGTCATTAAATTAGCACACAGCAGTCAACGGAGTTAATTCAGTATCTTGACCTGTATGTGATCTTGATAACATTAAGGAACCATTCTTTTCAAACTGTGAAAAATAATGGGGGAGGAGGGGAGAGAAAATATGACAGCCAGTGAAAAGACCACCACTAATTAGTACAATAAATATAAGTAATAATGGTATAGTGGTACCTTGGTATTCAGCTGCTTTGAAACTCATCGAATTTAGTACTCTACGTGTTCTGACATGAAATTTTTTTCCTGGGACTTATCGTTTATTTGGTACTCACTGCACAAGCTAAAATTTGATGATGTCAGCTGCCTTGTGACTCACATTATTCCTTATGGAAAAAATCTTTTTGGTACTCATCATGCCTTCTGGAACCAATTAACAATGAGTACCGAGGTACCATTGTAAAGCCGTAACCTTAAGTATTATCTATTTTAGTTCTTTACAGTGATATTCTAAAAATTCCTTTCAGAATTAGCATAATAAAAAATCCATTTTGGCCAGTCTCCCTTTCTGCATTGATGAATTAAGGGCCACTACCTATTAGGATACTTCACAAAAGCTCCGCCTTGCAATGACTGGGTCCTGTACAAGCTTCCTGCAGTTTTAATTCATTCCAGTGTGGATACCTCATGTGTAAACACTACACTGGTTGCAATTACTAAGTGGGAAACTCAAAAAGATTGTGATCCTGATAATATTTTCTGCAATAGTGAACCCTTTAATTAAAGCATTCCTATTTGTTTATATAAATTAGTTATATGTGTCTACAACAAACACCAAATGTGCTCTTACATCTAAATAAAATACAGTGGAAAAATAGAATTTAATGAAAAATACAACGTTTAAAAAAACCTTAATAATTGGAGTGTTTTCCCAATAAAGCTTCTAACCTAAGTAACAAAAAGTGGGGTGCAGAAATAAATTGATGATGAGCAAAATATAATTCAAATAGCAGTAACAAAGAAAATTATTCTTTTGTTAAGCAATGAAATAATCTTCCCAGTACAAGTGGTGGACTCTCCCTTACTGGAGATTTTTCAAAGTGAGGCTGAATGCCACCATCAGGAATGGTTTAATGGATTTCTGCAGTGAGGTTGGACTAGACGACTAGTAAGATTCCTCCAAATCATTTTTTCTACAATGCTTTAATTCATTTAGTTCTTTTTTGAGTAAAAAATGCAAATAATTAGAGGAAGCAAATCCTATGCACAAAAGATATTTGGCCTACACTAGTATTTTACATCAGGGTTCACAACCCCCAGTCCGTGGCATGCCAGAAACCGGGCCAGGCAAACAAGCAAAGCCCCATCTGCAGGATGCAGGCAGCACATGAAACCATGCCCCATCCGGTCTGTGGAAAAACCTCTCTCCACGGAACCAGTCCCTGGTGCCCAAAAAGTCGGGGGCTGCTGTTTTACATCATTGATCAGATAAATTAGAAATTTCAACTCTGGAAATAGTAGCTCTTTGGGCACTTTCTTAATGATTACATTAGAAGAAATTGAACAAATGGAACGGTTGCAATGCACTAAGACTTCTCTGCTCCCCAACTAATTCCCCCCAAGGTTATGTATTAATTATTAATTAAATTTATACACTGCCCCACCTTATTCTACAAAGCAACTCTGGGTGGCTTACAATTTAAAAATCAGTTATTGTTCAGTCCCATAGCATTTCCATTTCCCCAAGTAATAGGTAAGCAAAGTCTTTTCCAAAGCCCTCATTATAATACAGATGTTTAAAATATAACACAAGAACTTGTCTTCAATAGCATATTTTTAAATATTTAGATAAATATCTTACTTCAGTTACTTGATTAATTTTCATTTCTCAAGAACAGACTAGTGTTGACTTAGAGCTCTAGGATTAACATGGGATTTTCTTAATTTCCATTTCATGTCCTTTCCTAAATGCATGATTGCTACTTTCTGTTGTTGAACCCACATTTTTAGAGCCAGATTTTCTTTTTCTTATTCATGGACCACTTTACTTAGCAGTTGAAAGAAATCCACACCTAAATTAACAGGAATCATAATGAACCCATCCAACAGATACATTCTTTAAAACTTTCTACACGTGCATGTATATTATACAAGTAGCCCTCGCCATATGACCATTTATTTATGACCATTTGGAGATATGACAGCTCTGAATGGGTACTTTACGGCACAATAAGGCACTTTTGGCTGTTGTAAAATGTTGCCACCCCCTGCAGTCACATGATCCCATTTTGGGTCTTGGCAACTGGCTCACTTTTACCACAGTTGAAGCATCCTGCAATCATGTGACCATTATTTGTGACCTATTTTGCCAGTTTCCAGCAAAAAAAAAGTCCATGCAGAAGAATGGGTTTGCTTAACAACTGTGTTCTTTTGCTTAATTATCACTGCAGGAAATGTAAAAAAAAAGGGTCCAGTCATGTGGGTGCCTCAACTTACACAAGATTTCCACTCCCAATTGTGGTCATAAATTGAGGATTAACCCTAACCCTGAACTTACTTGTTTGACTTGGAATTGCTTGTTGGGGATTCAACTTCTTGAAAGAAGTACTTGAAATACTAAATAAGGAAAAATAGTTGAAAATTGCCAAGCATGCTTATTTTATTTTCTTCCATTTGCTATATTATATTTTCTTCAGAAACAATTTTACAAAGATACAGATTAGAAATAAAAACCACTATAGTTCATATATGTAGCAGCATGGAAAGCAGGACAATACTGAAATCTATTAAAAACCTAAACAGTAGATAGCAATAACTAAAATGTTGAACATATTTTCTGATACTGTACTATGATTTTTAAAAATGTACAGTACATATTTGTGACAGTAAAAAAGTGAGCTGAAACAAATATTTGCCTGATACCAAGAAGACACTAGGGTCCATCCTGGTGAACCTCTCTAAAATAGAAAAAAATGTACTGGAAAACACTTTCACAAGCCTATGTATTAGAGAAGAGACCTCTCTTAAACCTAAACAGACATTAAAAGAGGAAACCAGCGCTTTAAATGGACCAAGAATTAGTAGTTAGTACAGATACAAGAATCCCTCAGAAGAAATTGAGTAGCCTTCATAGTCAATAAAAGAGTAGGAAAAGCAATACTGGGATACAATCCTCAAAATGACAGAATGATCTCAGTTCGAATCCAAGGCAAACCATTCAATATCACAGTAGTCCAAGTTTATGCCCCAACCACCGGTGCTGAAGAGGATGAAATTGACCAGTTCTATGAAGGTCTACAGCATCTTATAGAACTAACACCAAAAAATGATGTCCTTATCATCATGGGGGATTGGAATGCTAACGTAGGAAGCCAAAAGATAACCGGAATAACAGGCAAGTTTGGCCTTGGAGTACAGAATGAAGCAGGGCACAGGCTGATAGAATTTTGTCAAGAGAATATGATGGTCATAGCAAACACTCTTTTCCAACAACCCAAGAGACGGCTCTACACATAGACATCACCAGACGACCTAACATATGAAGTGAATGTGCCATAGGATACATAAATAAATAAATAAATCTGATTTCTGGGGCAATAGAAAATAAATCCATTTTCATTTGTGCATTCAAAGACAGTTATCGTATCGCCCCTCAGGGTTTTTTTGTGTGTGTGTGCAGGACTAAATTTCCAGACTCTAACTTCATGGCAGCCTTTCTTGTAAGCTCTACACATGGACATCACCAGACGGTCAACACAGAAATCAGATTGACTATATGCTCTGCAGCCAAAGATGGAGAAGCTCTATACAGTCAGTAAAAACAAGACCAGGAGCTGACTGTGGCTCAGACCATGAGCTTCTCGTTGCAAAGTTTAGACTTAAACTGAAGAAAGTAGGGAAAAGCACTAGGCCACCCAGGTATGAATTAAATCATATCCCTGTTGAATATACAGTAGAGGTGACAAATAGATTTAAGGAATTAGATCTGATAGACAGAGTGCCTGAAGAACTACGGACAGAGGTTCGCAATATTGTAGAACAGGTAGCAACCAAAACCATCCCAAAGAAAAAGAAATGCAAGAAAGCAAAATGACTGTCTGAGGAAGCTTTGCAAAGATCTGAGGAAAGGAGGGAAGCGATAGGCAAGGGAGAAAAAGAAAGATATGCCCAATTGAATGCAGAATTCCAGAGAATAGCTAGAAGAGATAAGAATGCCTTCTTAAATGAATAGTGCAAAGAAATAGAAGAAAACAATAGAATAGGGAGGACCAGAGATCTCTTCAAGAAAATTGGAGAGATGAAGGGAACGTTTCATGCAAAAATGGGCATGATAAAGGACCAAAATGGCAGGGACCTAACAGAGGCAGAAGAGATTACGAAGAGGTGGCAAAATTACACAGAAGAACTATACAAGAATGAGCTTAACGTCCCTGATAATCACAATGAGGTGGTCACTGACCTCGAGCCAGACATCCTAGAATGTGAAGTGAAGTGGGCCTTAGAAAAGCTGAGCAACAACAAAGCTAGTGGAGGTGACAGTATTACAGCTGAGCTATTCAAAATCTTAAAAGACGATGCAGTAAAAGTACTACACTCAATTTGCCAGCAAATTTGGAAAACTCAACAGTGTAGGAGGGGAGGGGGGACAAAAACAAGAAAAAATAGAGGGGAAAAAATTAAAATTAAAAAAAATTAAGAGGGCGGAAATTAATAACATACAAAGCTGGTCTAGGTACCAGCAGGGGCTTGTCCTTAATGCAGGCAGAGCCCCTTATCTCCATGATCATTTTAAAAACCATTTTTAAACCTTTTATTTCTCAGTATAATAGCTCATGCCACCAGATAATTTCATCAGTGAAAATTATTATTTATGGAAGCGGCAGCACTGCAGTACCCCGTATGGTGCTCCATTTATCCTGACTTCAATTAATATCACTGTGGAGGAGCATATATTTTATTACAAGGAGAAGGTGAGAATGAAAACAAAATATTTTGGAACAAAAATAGAAAAAGTTCCAAAGAACCAGAAAGAAAAGCAATATGGGAGCTATATATTTGCGCGAACAGAACAGGGAATCTGATTCTCTCTCTCTCTCTCTCTCTCTCTCTCTCTCTCTCTCTCTCTCTCTCTCTCTCTCTCTCTCTCTCTCTCTGACAGGAATACAGAATCAACAAACAGCTGGAAGAGTCTGTGCAAATTACTGTTCTCTATCTTTTACTTAAGTAGTGAGGACTTTTTCCAATGAAGGGCTTCATTCTCTCAAAAGAAATGTGCAACTTGTGAAGAAAGTCTGACTCTGATTTTTCAGAGTTGAAGATACATCCACAGAACTGAGAATAAATCATTCCTTTGAGTGAGCTTCCCCTCCTTGAAGTAAATTATTGCTGGTGATTTTTAGAACAACTTATCTGATATTTAGCACTGTATTGTCAGGAGTGGGAAACGGGTGTCATAAATATCTGAATTTATCAACTGTTGCTGACTCATAATCCAGATACCAGGGAGCTATAAATCCTCTTTTGCAAACTTCCTAGCAAGTTGAACCATCAAGGATCTCTTTCTTCTCACAAGACCAGCAGTGCCCTCTACTGGAAAAAAAAGTACAATAATAAATATAATTGAAGGAAGTCACACCAGGAGGAATTCTCAACAAGTATTTCTTGAATTCATTTCTGCAGTTACCCTGAAACATTTAGAATCTATTTTTATTATGTCAAACTTAGTATAATTGTCTTTGTATAATTGTCTGGCTTAAATACAATATCAGTAATATTATGTGTAGGTAATGAAAAATACTGTTTTTTTCACTCTGTAGACCATAGAAAGTGAATACAAAATGTTATTTGTAATTAAAAAATATAACTTACCACACTGTTGCTTATTTGTATATTATGTTGCTATATTAACTGTGCTGTATTTCTATGGAAAATATAGGATGGCAATTAAACTCCGAGCTGTAGTATTTTCCCCATCCCTCCAATCCTGCAGTGTCTTCCTGGCATCACCAAACCATAATGATATTTTATGCTATCAAAATTGGATTTTTGAATTTTATGTTATTTTTAAAGTTTTTGCAAAACTGTAACGTTTTGAAAATGTTAATTTTAGCTGAAATACAATGGAAAATAGGACAATATTTCTAATTTTATTTATTTAAATGTATTGGCTGCCCAACTCTGGGCTGTACACTGAACTCAAAAAGACATAAAAACTACTTAAAAGATTAATAATTTCCCCCTTTTTCCTCTAAATTCACCCCATTTTCACCCTGCCCTGTCCATTTTCCAGAATACAGCCCTGGTATGGCACCCGAGCACTTTCTGCAAATCTTGACACCAAAAAATTCCTTATCATTTGTGCTACATGAGAGTTTCTCAACCTTAGCCATTTTAAGATCAGTGGACTTCAACTCCCAGAATTCCTCAGCCAGTTGTGCTGGTTAGGGAATTCTGGGAGTTGAAGTCCACCTCTCTTAAAGTGGCCAAAGTTGAGAAACATTGTTGTGCTAGACCAGATTATAGCTAGCTTAGGAATATAACTGTATGTAAGAACATTTAGCATTTAAAGTGTTAATGTTGTTTCCTTAAGAGATGGCTTCTGGGAAATATAGTCCAGTTGTTAGTTAGTCCTATATCAGTGGTGGCAAACCTTTTAGAGACCGAGTGCCCAAGCTGCAACCCAAAACCCACTTATGCATTGCCGGGTGCCAAGTGGGTGTGGACCACTGAGTGGGCGTGGCTATGGTAGTCATAGCAGCATGGGTGAGTATGGCCACCTCGATGTTGCTCCTGAGGAGGGATGCCTGTGGGGGCCGGGCAGGGTTGGGGGAGATCCAGGGGGTCTCTGGCAGGTGGGACAGTGGGCAGGAGGCTCCTCATCTTGTTTTGGCAATAAGCCAATCAGATCACAGTAGGATTCAATTATTGTCATGTATGGAAGCTGAGAGGAGGATATTTGTCAGTGTGTTATGTGATCACTATCAAGTTGGTTGTGTTTTTTGTGTTCTTTCATTGAGTTTGTAAAATGTAATAAAATTAAAATAATGGTGCAAAGAGTTGACTGGTTGCCCAGAAAGCGATGTAAAATAGTATTGTTAAGTGAACAAGGCTACAGTTATAAAGAAATTACAAGAAAATTTAGTGGAAACTTAACCAAAGGTGGCATTTCTACTATACATTTTTCCCAAAAGGTTTCCACAATTTTGGCCACTACTGTCAATTAAACAATGAAAGCACAGTGTCTTGGATTTTACAGGTTGTTGGAAAAGTACTCATTCATTTTACCAGATACTGAAAATAACAGAAATCTGAAGCAGAATGCCTGTACTAGCAGATGCAACTGATATAAAATCTGGACGAAGAATGGTCAATAAAGCATTCTTGGTTGTCTATTTTATCTTTCCTAATAAGTTGTAACCAAGTTCCTCACTTAACTTTGCAAAACCTGTAGGTCCCACGCCATTCCACATACCTGCAAGAAAGCAGCTGCAATCCGAGTACTCTAACTCAGGGCTTTTCCAGTCGCCTAGCAAGGTGTCAAAAACTTGATGACCCACTCACCCCCCCCCAAAAGAGGAAAAAAATGATAAAGTACAGTAGTCCCTGACTTACAACAGTGACTGTTTGAAGTTCCAAAGGAACTGAATAAAGTGGCTTATGACCATTTTTCACTTATGACCATTGCAGCATCCCCAGGGGTCATGTGCCTCTCTCCTTCTCATTCCCACCTCCTTCCTTCCTTCCCCTCCCCTCCTTCCTTGCCTGCTACCCTTTCTCATTCCCATCTCCTTCTGTCCTCATTGTCTTTTCCTTCCTTCCTCCTTCCCATTGTCCCTTCCTTCCTTCCCTCCCCCTCTGTGCCCAGGAAATGTTAATGAAGGGAGCAGAAAGAGCTTGGAGCAAAGGGGGGGAGGGGCAGGAAGTGTGAATTAATACTTTCTGCTCTGTACATCCCCACCCAGCTCCAAGCTCTCTCTGTGGTTCCCTCCAGGCTCTTTCTCCTCTGTGCATTCACACATTTCCCCCCCACACACACACACCATTTGTTCTAAGCTCTCTCTCCCGTTCCCTCCAGGCTCTCTCCTCCGTGCATTTGCACATTCCCCTGTTCACTCCAAGCTCTTCCATTCCCTCCAGGATCTTTCTCTTCCGTGCATTCACACATTCCCTCCCCCATTCGCTCCAAGCTTTCTCTTCCATTCCCCCCAGGCTCTCTGTGCATTTGCACATTCCCCCCATTCGCTCCAAGCTCTTCCGTTCTCTCCAGGCTCTTTCTCCTACAGGGGGAGGGTGAGCGCTACAGAGCCCAGATGGCCAGCAGCAATGAGGAGAAGCCAGGCCATCTTCTCACCACCACCCGGTGGCCATCTGGGTGTTCCGGGCATGGCCTGAACGGGCAGTGGTGCGCGCGAACCTCTCCAAATAGAGAGTGGCACCGCCCATTTGGAGAGGTGCGCGCGCACCTCTCCGAATGGGCGGAGGTGCGCGCACCTCCCCAAACCTTTGGAGAGGTGGACACGGACCTCCGCGCGAACGGGCAGCGGTGCCGCTTGTTGGGAAAGCTGCTGCGGCACGTTTGCAGGCTGCCGAAAGCGGCAGCTCTGCAAACGGGCTGTGGCAGCTTTCCCAACAAGCGGCACCGCTGCCCATTCCAAGGTGCGCGCGCACCTCTCAGAACGAGCGGAGGTGCGCGCGCACCTCCCCAAACCTTTGGAGAGGTGTGCGCGGACCTCCGCGTGAACGGGCAGCGGTGCCGCTTGTCGGGAAAGCTGCCGCGGCTCGTTTGCAGGCTGCCGAAAGCGGCAGCTCTGCAAACGGGCCGTGGCAGCTTTCCCAACAAGCGGCACCGCTGCCCATTCCGAGAGGTGCGCGCGCACCTCTCCGAATGAGCGGAGGTGCGCGCGCACCTCCCCAAACCTTTGGAGAGGTGCGCGCGGACCTCCGCGTGAACGGGCAGCGGCGCCGCTGTTAAGCGATGAGAGAGCAGACAAAAGAAAGCATGCTGTATTCTCATCTTCACCGTTTCAAAATACCTGAATCTCTCTTCTTCCACCGCCCCCCCACCCGCCCCCGGGCACGCCAAAGAAACCAAACAGAGCCAAATCAGAACCTCGTCAAAACAGGATAGAAAACCAAAAAAGTCCCAAAAAGTTGAAACGATTCGCCTTTTAAAAGACACGCGTTCCTCAAGCCCAGCTTTAAAGTGGTCTCAGCCTCACTGAGTATATTGGGGGATGCTCTCTCCCCTCCCTCTTGCGTGAATCCTTTATCATCAGGACACGATTACACAGGAGTCGTTCGAGGTGGGCAAAAAAACAAAAAACAAAACCTGAGGCGGCCTCGGGACAGTGAGACCGGTCCAAAGCTGACAGGTCGGCTCCCTCAACCCCGTAATGCAATCAAGGGGAAGCAGGAGATCATAAAGGCTGCAGTCCTACATTGCTCAGTCGACCCAAAGCCCTATCAACCATTTTATGGCTGGCGACGAGCGGGAACGCAGCTGGAGCGTGGAAAGCAGCTTTGCAACTGACAAAAATATTCCCCAGTAACCGAAGCGCCGTGAACCGCAGTCCCCGACACTATTAACATGCAACCAGTGTGGGTGCAACTACTGCCCTTCCCCCTCTCCCCACCCCGTATTGCGGATCTCTTTTCCTTGGCGGAGTTATCTTGGGAGTCGCTGCAAGCAGCAAATCTTTTTAAGATGTTTCTGACAGAGGCTTGAGAGTGGGGATGGGGAGAGGAGCTACACCTGGGGGGTTGGGAATTATTTTCTCCTTTATTCAGAATTACGGATCCATTTACTTCCAGCACCGGATCAGTGGTGCCACCGCCGTTGCCATGACAGCAGGAGGGGCAGGGCTCCCGCGATTTACAACCCCCCCCTTCCCCACCCAAACGAGCAGCCCCGGGAAAGTGGCTTCGGGACTTCTTTTTCTTGCTTCTAAGCGTAGGCACCAATCTGGGAAAAGTAACGCGCGTGTCTTTCTCGTCTCCCGCCACGCCTCCCATTGGCGTCTGCTACGGCACATAGGAAAAGCGAAGTTAGCTGGGGCGGTTCCCCGCGGCGGAGAGATTCTTGAACGGGACTCGTTTCTGGCGGAAAGATCCAGGCAGGCTACGGGTGCCGCGGTCCATAGTGGCTCCTCTCGGGGAGGGGGGAGGCGGCTGTGTAGCCGGCACCATGGACGAGGCCTACGACGTGATCGTGCTGGGCACCGGCTTGACCATGAGTCCTTCGGAGCCACTCACCCTGCCTCTTCCTCTCCCCATCCCGGCATCTTCCACCCCTTGCGCCCCTCCGTGCAATTTTGCATTCCTTTCCCTCCGGCTCCTGCATCCATGTCCGTCATCAGCAAACCGGGAAACGGTTCCATCACACATTAAAAAAAATGGCAACCGCGCGCGTCCTCGCATGCGCAAGAAAAACCCGTTTTGCGCATGCGCAAAACTTTTTTTGCGCATGCGCATGCATGGATGCACGCATGCAGCTCCCACTTATTTTTATGTGTGATGGAACCGGTTCCCAGTGGCTCTTTTCCTTTTTTAGGTTGCCGACCCCTGACCTAGCTCTTGCACCTGCTCTGACTCGAGTGTAGAGAGAGAGAAAGAGAGTGCAAGCACATGTGGAGAAGCGGAGGGGAGGAGCCTGGCCTCTCCTCCTTCCAGGGTGATGGCGTGCATGCCCACAGGGACAGCTCCATGTGCCACCTGTGGCACGCATGCCATAGGTTCGCCACCCCTGTCCTATATCTTATCTAGTTAGTGGGAGAAGCTTCAAAGTTTATTGCAGGACATCCTGGCTATGTGCCTGGTTGTAAAGCCTTTGTTTTAATCAACCATCGTGCACGCTTCAAATAACATCTGTAACAATGCTCAGCAATGCTTAGCTGAAATGGAGAAACCACTCCTTTTTTACACTACGAGAATGAACAAATGTGAACATTAATTTGTTTCCATGACCGGATGTCTTTACTTCAAAATCTAAGTGTTTGCTTAAAGTTCTTGGACAATAAATATTTGTTTTAAAATTATTTTCATTGAATTAAACTGTCTGGAACCTGGAATTACAAAGCATTTTAGTTCTTTGAGCCAGAACATTAAAAAAGGAGTGATAATATTCTTCATCTGGCTGAAGTAAAAGAATATTTGGCTTGTTTCTCTCTTCTCTGCAAATACTATCTTCTTTTACTCTGCCTCAACTCATAATTCAAGTAAAAATTAGAGCCAGTAGATTGCATCCTCACTGAAAGAGAGAAGCAGATGATTTAAACTTAGGTTTAAAAACATAAAGCCAACCTTTCTCTGGGAGAAAAAATAGCAAACCCAGAGATATTTCTTCTAGCTACTGAAGGAAGGAAAAATACCTAAATTTAGTACCCAATTCTTGGAAAGCATATGTTTAAGAGCTCAAAGATTTACAGCTCATTAAAAGGGATCAAACAGCAAATCCTATCCCAAGTATAGTCTAAATGCAACAGCACCCTAAAGCAAGCCCTGTATTCAAGCTGTCTGCATACAAACACCTTAGCATCTAACCTGTTTGTAAACAACGCACCCCAGGAAGCCCATACGTGACACCCTCTGGTGGCAACCTGCAAATAAAGCCTGAGCCAAGTTGCTTATGTAAAAGCTACCCAGTCCCCACTAGATCAACTCAAAGGAAACAAAGCTGCAGATTAACCTTTGTTAAAACTACAAGTTTTCATAGCCTAGGTTGCAATTTTGACTTTGGACAAGCAGACCCTTAAAAGTTCCAGACCGGCTTACAGCTTCATGGTTCTAAGAAGACCTTTGTTTCCAAATGAAGTCTAGGAGCAGCACTGTCTGGTACCAACTTGCAAATAACAGGCTTGCATTTACCCATGCAGAAAAGTGCACCCTGGTGGCTGATCTGCAAATAACAGGTTCGCATTTACCCATGCAGAAGAGCACACCCCGGTGGATGATTTGCAAATAACAGGCTTGCATTCACCCATACAAAGAAAGTGCCCCTGGTGGTCAAAGAGTGAACTTTTCTGAAGTTTCTACTCATGCAAGCAGTGCACTCTGGTGGCTGCTCTGCGAATAACAGGCTTGCCTCTACCCACACAGACAGCCCACCCCGGTGGCGGATCAGTAAACAACAGGCTTGCTTTCCACTCACGTAGACAGCGTACCTTGGTGGCTGACCTGCAAACAGGCTTGTTGAAGTTTTGTACCCACGCGGGCAGCGCCCCTTGGTGGTCAAAGAGCAAAGTGCACTGAATTTATATGAAATAGCTAGGAAGTTTTCTGAGCCTGTGCTAACCATGGTGGAGTGTCTTATTGGTTCAGAAGAGCTGGTTCAGCCAACCAACCTTGAAGAGCTGGTCCAACCAACCAACCAACCCTGAGATGTGAGTAGAACCTGAAGTCCAAGCTTCAGTGGGACCAAAGACATCTCAGAAACCCTATGACCTGAGGCAACAAAAAAGGCCTACAGAAGTCATGCAGTCAAGCCTGATGGAGAAATGGAATGCGCTCCATCAATGTCATGAAAGATACTGGGAGAAGTTACAGAAACTCTGTGAAGCATCCAAGGAGGAGCTTTCCCCTGAGTGCACTCTCTCATTGAAGCTGTTTTTCTTCAAATGGAAAGACTACAAGCACTGTCTCGAAGAGCTCCAGTCACAGCTAGGGGATCCAACACTCAAAAAGAAAATGCAACATCTCAAGCTAAAAAACAAGGAACGTGAGAAATTCCTAGAAAGTAATAACTGCCTCCCTGAGGTCGAGCTACACATAAAAGTCACACCGTTCGAGAGGGCTGAGGCCAAAGTGTCCCATCATTCTAAGGCATCTTCTCACCTCAGCAGTGTGTCAAAGCAAGCTCATGTCTCAGGCACCCCCTGTCACTCTAAAACAACTTCTCATCATAGCCACTTGTCCCGAGTCTCCAGGGAAGAGAGCCTGGCCAATCAAGCTGTGTAAGCACAAATTGATGCCGTGGAGGCAATAGCAGTTTTACCTGTGGCAAAGGAAGAGCAGCTGCTAAAGGTAGAAATGGCCAAAGCAGCTCTACTTATGGCAAGAGCCAAGCAGCTGCACAAGGAAAAAAATGGCGAAACTGGAGGCCAAAGCAGCTCTACAGATAGCAAAAGCAGAGCATCTGGGGAAGGAAGAAGTGGTCAGAGAAGCTCTATGTGTGGCTAGACAAAAGGAAGAAACGGCCATAACTCAGGCCAGGATTGAGTTTCTATAGAGCGAACGGGAAGCTACAGAGGCAAAGGACCATGGCAACCTTGAGTTTTTACAGCTCGAACGTGAGGCAGCAGAAACAGCCGCAAAAGCAGCAGCTTTACAGAAAAAGTTTGAAGGTGCTGCTTTCATGCCCAAGTTTGAGAGGCCAGAAGGTGGAAACTCATTCAGCCGCATCAAGACCTATGTGGATGACCAGAATGCATTACGTCAAGAGCGGGAGGAGGCAACGCAGCTGGCCACACATCTCCCAAGGCCAAGTGACCAAGGAAAGGAATCTCCACCAACTGATGTGCAAACCAGTCAGGAAGCCGACAACAGACCATCTGACTCACAAGACCTTCCCCTCAGATCTGTAAAATTCACCCAACAGACCAAGGTGCAAGGGGTGAGCGAATTAGCCCATTTGCAATGACGAAAACTCCTCAGCAAGTAGGCACACATGAAGTCGCGATTCCTGAGCTCAATGTGAAGGCAAAAGAATTCTGGCCAGACCCTCAAGGCCCCTTGTGTGAGCCATGGGAAGTTACCCTCAACAAGAAGTATTCTGAAGAAAACTGCCAGCCGTCTGTGCCACAGTCCCCTGCTCTTGGGAGCAATGCTTATGAGGATCAACAAGAAGCCACTGATCATGCTCCTGATGACCTCAACACCGTACCAACCCAGCCTGACGGCAAATCCTGCACAGCACCAATGAGTCCTCTAACATCCTGGAGAAGGTTGGATTTGGGAGAGTACACAGTCTGCTTCAAATGCTGTAAGTCTACGGAACACGCGGCCATAGCTTGCACAGCTAAGGGGAAGTGTCACCCAACCAAGAGTGACAAGCACACAGGAGCCCTGTATCCAGACTCTGAGCAGCTACCACAAGCAACTTCTACTCCTCCTTCAACCAAGAAGCCCAAGCATGGCTCCAAAGAGCACCCAGAGATGCCTGCCAAGGTCAACTGCACATCAGTATGTAGCAACTCGCCTCTACTAAGTGCACCCCCAAGCGAAGAAACGCCTTTCACAACGTGCACTGTGCAACAGAGCACGGCGGGGAGGAAAGTCACTGAACTCTGCATCCAGTCGTTAGATGGGAGTTCACAGTTCCTATCATTGCCATTGCCAGAATGGGATGCCTCACCAGACGATCACAGTCAAATTCCAACACCAGAGGTAGCACGCACCATACCTTACCTGAAGCACATGGATGATCACCTTCCTGATCACCTTTCTGCCCTAAATCCTGAAGCCGAAATCTTGCCTCTGTTGGGAGTAGACACCCCTGACACCTTTGCCTACCACGGAATGGTCAGAGGCCCAACAAGCCCCACAATGGCCTTTAAGATGGAACCTGGATGGGTCATCCCAGGAACGGTCTGTGTTTACCAGCTGCAAACTCCAACCCAGATTAATATCTCAACAACCTCCATTCTCAGTAATGGGAGAGCAACCCACCTGAAACCATGCCAAGAACACTTCACGCTTGTGACAACCAAACCAGTTTTGGAAGCGACAGTGTTCCAGACCAGCAAAAATTACAATGACTTAGCCTTGTCGATAGAGGACAAAAAATTCTGCAGCTACGCACGTTCTACCAGAGCAACACAGACTGGGACAAGCTGCATCCACCAGAACAGAAGCAAGACTGGGAGACGTGGCGTACATTCCTAAATTGTCTCCAAAGCATCTGTGTGCAATGCACGTATGTCTCCATCTCACCTGCCACCGTACAAAAGAAAGAATTGCATGCCTTCTCAGATGCGTCAACAAAGGTGATAGCAGCCATAGGATACATCAGAGTCTACAGTGGGGAGAGCCACATTTACGTCGGTTTTGTCACTGGAAAAGTGAAACTAGCACCACAACAAGCTCACACCGTACCAAGGTTGGAACTCTGCGGTGCTGTACTGGCCATAAAACTTACCAACCTGACATTGAAAATGATAGACCTTGAGCTGCAATCTACCACCTTCTATACAAACAGCAAGGTGGTGCTGTGCTGCATCTACAACCAAAGCACACACTTCTAAGTCTATGTAAGCAATAGAGTAGAAAGGATTAAAAGATCTTCAAGCCCTGAGCAATGGCAACATGTGCCAATAGATCAGAACCCTGCGGACCAAGCTAAGCAGTCCATTCTTGCATCACAGTTGGCAGAATCGATCTGGCTAAAGGGTCCTGAGTTATCGGCTCATCCAGGCAGCCTGATGTCACAGAGACCAGAACACTACATGCTTCTAGATCCAGGTCAAGATGCCAACGTTCAACCTCAGGCACCCAACAAATTTCTCAGACAGGATGAGAAAACGACCATCCAGAACATCTGCTTGTCAACAATGGTCAAGGAAACAGAGAAACCTCCTGCTAGCCATTTCCTAGAACCCACCCGCCTTAAATGCTCCTCCAAACATAGACCCCACATATTTGGCATAGCAGTGATCGTCCTGTTCACTTGTCTTATCATCCAAGGAACTAACTTTATAGGAGCCTGCAAGGCCTTACAGACTATTGACGGCATTTGCCATGACCCAGTAATTGACAATTACCTAAAGGCCCAAAACTGTTTTTGGACATTCAATCCTCCCCATGCATCTCCTATGGGAGGAGCATGGGAGTGCATGATTGGTGTAGCCCGCCAAATACAACTCTATGTTAACAAAGATACCCATGCTGGTGCATGAGGTCCTCACTACACTCATGATGGTAGTAGCAGCCATCATCAACGCTCAACCTTTGATTCCAGTTTCTTCTGATCCTGAAAATCCTTGGGTTCCAGTTTTTTCTGATCCTGAAAATCTTTTGGTTCCAGTTTCTTTGGATCCTGAAAATCCAACCATTCTTACCCCAGCCACCTTGCTAACCCAGAAGACAGGCAACTGGCCAGCACCATCGGGAAGTTTTATTCCCAAAGACATGTATAAACAGCAATGGAGACAAGTGCAACTGCTGGCCAACATCTTCTGGAAGTGCTTCAAGATCGCCACAAATGGAAGACCAAAGAACCTAATCTAGAAGAAGGAGACCTTGTCTTGCTGAGAGACAAGGACGCCCATTGGAACTCTTGGCCCATGGGACTTGTGCACCAAGTTCTCCCCAGCTCTGATGGACTAGTTTGCAAAGATGAAGTCCAGATCGTGAAGCCACAAGAATCGGGTCGCAACTCACAGACTCTTATTAAAAGGCTTTACACCAGACCAATCACAGACTTGGTCCTGTTGCTGAAGACAGAACTTGAAGAATGAACTTTGAACTATGCATATTGTGTCTACCTCATGATTGCATTCTTTGATGTAATACCTTTGTTTATCTCAGTTATAGTTATGCATGTTTTGATGTCGTTTTTTGCCTAGTCTAGTCAATAGTTAGTTAATAGTGAAATTTGCATTGTTTGATGAAATGCCTTTGTTTATCTCAGTTATAGTTATGCATGTTTTGATGTCATGTTTTTTGCCTAGTCTAGTTAACAGTCAGTTAATAGTGAAAACTGCATTGTTTCCATGCTATGTTTTTTGCTCATTCTAGTTAGTTAATAGTGGAAATTGTATATTTCCAAGTGTGGAGTGTGCTGGACCAGATTGTAGCTAGTTTAGGAATACGACTGAATGTAATAACATTTAGCATTTAAAGGATTAATGCTGTTTCCTTAAGAGATGGCTTCTGGGAAATGTAGTCCAGTTCTTAGTTAGTCCTATATCTTATCTAGTCAGTGGGAGGAGCTTCAAGGTGTATTGCAGGACATCGTAGCTACGTGCCAGGTTGTAAAGCCTTTGTTTTAATCAACCATCATGCACACTTCGAATAGCATCCGTAACAATGCTCAGCAATGCTTAGCTGAAATGGAGAAACCACTCCTTTTTTACACTATGAGAATGAATAAATATGAACATTAATATGTTTCCACGACCGGATGTCTTTACTGCAAAATGTAAGTCTTTGCTTAAAGTTCTTGGACAATAAATATTTGTTTTAAAATTATTTTCATTGAGTTAAACTGTCTAGAATCTGGAACTACAAAGCATTTTAGTTCTGGGAGCCAGAACAGCTGTTCTACATCATTTGTCTTCTCATGAGCACCACACATGGATCTGTTTGGCTATAGAGTACTGCTAGATACATGGCTCGTCTGATCTGGCCCATCTTTTCTTATAGTTTAGTTATCACAGCTGCTTTGCAATTTCTATGATCAGCAGTAATATTCTTTGCTATACCAGAGAATCCAAACATTGTGTCTTACTTTCTGAATTCCCCTTGGGAACTGCTAGCTACCAGTAGTAATGTTTTTTTTAAAGTAAGAAAGAATGAGACAGAAAAGGAATGGAGATAAAAAGGGGGGAAAGGAAATAACATTTATAATACACATATACATTAAAAATCAGTGCAATTTTAAACACCATTAAAAAAATAGTATTGATCAATCTTTGTATTACATTAATAGATTTGAGGTAAATCCTGTTTCAATCCAACATAGAACAGAATCGCTTGTTGATCCTCAGGATCCATTAATCCATAATTCCATTAATCCATAATTCCTTACACATGAAAGCTCCATGTTTTGGGGTATATAATTCCAGAGTCCATGCCTGGCTGAGGAATTCTGGGAGTTGAAGTCCATAAGTCATAAAAGGGCCAAGTTTGAAGACCCCTGATCTACGTCTTTAAACTGCAAGGATTTTTGTAGCCCCATATTAGCAAATTGATGGGTATTAGAGTAAAATGAGTCAACAGTAAAATAAGTTCTATCATTTGAGTAAAAGCCCCCCCATCTATTTTAACCTTCCAGTAAAGTACAGCCAATTCTTTATAGACATTCTGTGCGGTATCTAATAAATGTGAAAAAAATGTTGAATTAGTTTCCTTTATAGATCTAAGATCACACATGTAATGTTCTAATACTGTTAGTTCACTAGCATTAACGATTGCAGGAGATTGGAAGACAATGTTTGCTGTGACAGGAATGAGGGAAGCTTTTTCATTAAATTTTTTTCCATATTTGTTAGCCATCAAACTCCCCTCACACAGCTCACTCTGAGATTGCCTTTGGAATTTTTTGCATAACAATAGATAAAATTTTACCAAGTCACGTGGAGGAATATATGGGTCATGGGGGAGGGAGAATGAAAAAGGTGGTGATTTATTTTTTATTCTTTCTGTAAAGAGGGAGTGGCTTTAGATGGAACCTGGGGCCATTGGCATGGTGCTCAAATGTTCACAGAAGCTCAGCATTTGTGCTGATTTAATTGGGCAGAACCAAAGCACAGGAGAACGATTGTCATAAACTGGAAGAGAATTTTCTGCTCTCTTCCTGCAGAGAGCAGCATTAAACTGTACCAAAAGACTTTTTATTTTGCAAAGCTGACATACTCTGAACTGAAGTTTGTATAACTATGACACGTTTTTATTCATAAGTCACGTCTGAGATGAATATACATAGTTTTGCAGGCTTTAAACAGTGGAAGCCTGCACTGTACATTGAAACCCTCCCCCCCCCCCTCAATCCTTTCAAAGGTAGCTCAAATGCCTAGTGCAGTAATGAAAAGTGTGGGAGAATAAATAACACACCCAAATACTTGATTGATATAGAAAAAATAACACTGAAGAAACCAACAATCATCTGAATTATAGTCTGCCAAATGACAGTGCAGAGTGCCAAGGACAAGCTGTAGCAGTTCAAAAGCAAAATCTTTGCCCTTCCATGCCATGTTCATTTTAATCTCAGAAGAAGGGATTTAAGCAATTTTTTTCCTCCAATTTTTAAGCTTTATTCTACAGACCTAGTGAGAAAGTGCTTTGGGGTTCTTGATCTCCTCACTGCTGAGCACAAACGTTCATTCTCTTTTAGCCATCTCAGCTTCATTTTACAGCTGAGTAGCACATGAACAGACAGGTTTCAACCCAAGGATATGGCCAAAATAAGAACAAACTCAAGACTATTTCCTGCTTAAGACAATTTTGTCCCTCTCATACTTGAGGGTTTTTTCTGATACCACAATCTGACTAACAGACTTGCTGTCATGGTTCCGATAGATGAGACCAGTAAAAAGAGAACTCCAAGGCAAGAGGTTTCCTTAAAGAACATATTTATTGGCGACAAAGTATCAGCACTTTCAAAAGTGAAATAAAGACTGAAGATAATACCCCCCCCCAAAGGTTACAATGTTACAAAGTTGATTTCCAGTAGTATGTCATAAATCATATTCCCCAGTAGACTACAGTAGTGGCCAAAATTGAGGAAACCTTTTGGGGAAAAGTGTACTTTTGAGGCTTGATGGCTAATAACACTACTTTTTTTTGGGGGGGGGAGTAGTACCATAAAATTATATATCAATGGAAAGATAATTTAATCAAGAATGTAATGGAACAAAATTTGTTCAATTATCTGTACTGTATTCTACGAAAAGTTATAGCCAAATAACCAGAAAAAGGAAGCACAACTTGCTTAGGTTGATATCAGGTAGCTTTCCTTCATTTGATTGTAACCAATGAGCATGAGTGTTTAGAGAGCCAATAAGGTGTCATCTTGTTTGGGCAATGAGCTAATCAGATCAGAGTAGGATTCAGTTATTGAGGTCATGTATTGAAGCTGAGAGGAGGACATTTGTCAGTGTGTTATATGATCACTATCAAGTTGGTTGGGGTTTTTTTGTGTTCTTTCATTTAGTGAGCTTGTAAAATGTAATAAAATTAAAGTAATGGTGCAAAGAGTTGACTGGTGGCCCAGAAAGTGATGTAAAATAGTATTATTTAGTGAACAAGGCTACAATTATAAAGAAATTAGAAGAAAAATTGGTGGAAACTTAACCAAAGGTGGCATTTCTACTGTACACTTTTCCCAAAAGGTTCCCACAATTTTGGCTATTACTGTACTTTGGCAGGTTTTCTAAGAAAAGTTTCAGCCTGCCAAAACTCAGGCAGCAATGATCTTGGTTCCCACAGAACTGAATATCCCTTTGAAATAGCTGGATAAATTTGGGGCATTTCAAAAGAGATTGCCTTCCTTGGTTTGTAGATTAAAAGCAACTTGGAAGGCACACGTTGGGGAAGCTTATGGAAAAGTAGGTTTTGCCCCTTCATTTAATTATTGTTGTCAATGTTTTTAAAAGAATGTCACAATTTTGTATTTTTTTTAATATAAGTTTTATTACTTTTTTAAATTTTACATCCAGGTATTTATGAAGCAATACGGTGATTGGGTAGTTAAAAGTAAACAATAGCAAATAACAAAATCATTTGTTATCTACTCAAGTTACATCAACAAAAATTCCCTCTCCAATTCCCTTAGTTATAATAACATTGTCAAATTAATCAAATTAATACATTTCTAGTTGTAACACAGTCAATTAGAACAATTTTCAAAGTATTTTCACTTATACATATCTATGTCCTGTTTTTGAGTTTTCCCTAATTGCAATAAAATGTTCCAAAGTAGCCTATAATATATAAAAGAAAACTTAATTTTTGGATAGCCCACATTTTCCCATTTCATTATATAGTAACTATCCTGTCCAAAATACATACATTATTCATTTTGATACATTCTTATTTTATACAAATTTATTCTGTTTAACATCTTAATAGTATAAGTCAGTTCTAATAGGTAACTTTCCTTTCCCTTAAAAGTCTAAAAGTTAAGT
This sequence comes from Vipera berus, assembly GCF_964194415.1. Classification (NCBI taxonomy): domain Eukaryota; kingdom Metazoa; phylum Chordata; class Lepidosauria; order Squamata; family Viperidae; genus Vipera; species Vipera berus. The sequence goes on from NC_138202.1 coordinate 241,999,818, forward strand.
ATAAAATCAGTGTGTATCTTTTAAAGATTCCCCTTAGCCCATTAAAAAAATGTTAAGCTCTATCATTGCAACAAATATATTCCATTTATAATAATTCATCAATTGTTAAAATAATATCTTTTATTATACCATTGCAAAATCTATAATATAATTCAAAGTTATATTCTAGTAGCTAATCATCTGAAATGCATACATATCCTATCATCCTTGCAATTGATCTATAATTAACAAAGTATGTTTTATTGTTTGTGGCTAATTTTCATTCCCTTAAAAATCTAGATCCTAAATATAAAATCAGTTTATATCTTATAACAGTTCCCCTTGGCTCATTAAAAGAAAATTTAAGCTTTATTATTGCAAATCCCAACATTTACAACAGAAAAAAATAAATAAATCATTTTTTAAATCTAACTCTTGCTTTCTTCTTGTGCCAGGCAGGCTTCCAAATCATTGCCTTTAACTTCTCAAATGTGTCTCCCTTTCTTCCTACACACATTGTTTGAATCCAGGGAGACCATCCAGTTATCAATTTTTGAAAGAATGTGACCCCTTTATAGTCGTTAAATTTTCGTTCTAATAAATCTAATCTCCATGTTTAGCATAGTACAGTTGTCATTAATTCAATCTGGTCTTCTCCTTTCAAATCCTTCTGGCTTAGATAAGAGGTTATGTCTGGTGTTGTAATTATTGTTTGGTTGGTTAAAGTCTTAATGTACTGTATTTGAGGGCCTTTGGCATCCTCCATCTTAGCATTGCTTTTTTCAGCTTCTGTTATTTGTTGGATTGTAGGTTTTATAGTTGAAATCAAAGTTTGGGCATCAAGGCTCTCAGTAGATTGTACTTGTTGTATTTTAAAGTACCCTATTTTGTTGTTGATTTCCTCATCCTCTGTTAGTTTTTGGGTTGTCAATTCGTCAGTTGAAGTCAGAGTCTCATTAGGTGAGTTTATGCTGTCAGATTTGTCTTTACGTTTGGCTTTTATTTCTGCAGTCATTGCCAACAATTTTGTAATTTTGTAATTTTTTGAAATGTGCAGTTTTAAAACATTATAGATAAAGCCAGTGGTGGGGTTCAAATATGTGAACAACCGATTCTCTGTGTGGATGCCACTTCCAGAAGTCCATTCTGGGCCTGCCGAACTGGAGCGAACTGGCTGAATCCCACCACTGGATAAAGCCCATTTCTCCATAAGTCTGTTTATCTGCCTTTTCTGTAAGTCATTTACAAGAAAGCAGCACACCACCAGTCCCTGCTGCACTGCTCCTAGATTAGCAAAGTAGACAGCCCATACTTACTAAACTTCAATATACCTTGTAATAACCTAATAACCCTAAACATGTATGGTGATTTCTTAAAGTGTGTCAGTGACTAAATCTATGAACTATCATAGTGGGGTATTTTTGTGATGCTGTGCTAACCATTTGATTAATTGAATTGGTTTTCATTTTCTTGGACATAAGACTTAATCTGTCAGCCCTCTGAGGTAATCTAGACTCTAGACAAGAAGCACAAACCATGAGTAATACAACTTCCTTTATTTTAATAGTAATAGAATATTGCAGAACTGGAAATATTTCTTCCCTCCTTTATTTTTTACTTTTGTGAGGTACACAATAAATGTATGTTTTGTAATTTTCCATTTCTGCTAAAGGAATACTTTTAGAATAGTACACACTATTGTAGAATAGCATATAGTTTATGAATAACATATTATTCAATTTATATAAGGTTTATTGTTTATAAAAACTGCCTAGAGTTAGTATTTTAAAATATAACTATGATCTAAAGTGCAGCCATGTTTAACCGGAGCATGAACTCTGTTACATTACATAGCTTCTAGATGAAAAGCAGGCATTCTTATAGATAAACAAAGGAAGATATAAATTGTTTTTAATTGCAATTATCCAGTTTAGGTTGACAAGCACACCTCGTAGATAAGCTACACCCTGTTGTTACCCTGTCACAAATCATGCCACAGACAAAGAAGAGGAGATAAGACAGGAACAAAAGGGGCTTTTGATCTAATAATTGGAGGGTCTGGTCAGTGGTGGTATTCAAATATGTGAACAACTGGTTCTCTGTGTGGATGCTGCTTCCGGAAATCCATTCTAGGTCTGGACAACAAAAAATTAGCTACTAGTTCTGCCAAAGTGGTGCGAACTGGCTGAATCCCACCACTGGGTCTGGTTGTTAGGTGGTCAGAAATCATGTATTATTTTTTTTGTATTTTAATTCCATTTATATCCCGCCCTTCTCCGAAGACTCAGGGCGGCTTACAAGCTTAGCAGTAGCCTTCATTCTATGTATATGCCTGCTTATTAGGGCTTTCACACACACCCAAGCGGCATTATTACAAAGTCAGCTTAATTGCCCCCAACAATCTGGGTCCTCATTTTACCTACCTGGGAAGGATGGAAGGCTGAGTCAACCTTGAGCCTGGTGGGATGCGAACCTGCACTAATTGCAGGCAGCTGGTGTTACTTAAGGAGGCATTAGCCCACTGCTCCACCAAGGCTCTTGTGACTAAACTAGACTATCAATTGGTCTAGTTAGGAAGGATGTGGCATGATACATGGGATAGGGTATAAAAGTCTGTGCTAAAATTGATTCAAGTGTACAATTACCAAGAGACCCACCAGCTTTTGCAAAAGCTTTAATAAAACATGTTTTATTTCCCAACACCCTTGGAGTTGAATTTCCAGAAAATTAGGGAGGGCACCTTTGAAGATGCTTCCCATGCTTTTTTTCCCCTTCTGATATCTGAAATACCTTTTCTATGTTGGTTATCTAGCTGTGGCTGTTCCCCAAGGTCCTTCCCACATACCACTGCATCATCCTGCTTCCTGTGCCACAGAGTAACAGAAAGATTGATGGAATCTGGGGTTTGGTTGGTTGGTTGCTGAGCAGAATAAGCTTTGGAAATGCAAAGTCAATTTGGCATTAAAATGATGCTTTCTAGGAGAGAGAGAAAGAGAAAGGGAGGGAGGGAAAGAGGGAGGGAGAGAAACATGTCCTCATTAAACCTGAGCCTTTTTTCTTAGTCAGACACTATGTTTAAAAACCACCTACATGATCAAATGCAGTCAGTTTGAAATCCAATATTTTTTTTTTAAAAGTACTTGAATTGGACCTCTTGTTTATCCAAAATAAGATTTTATTCTTCCACCATACAGAAATTCAAGGAATAAACTACACCCAACTCATCATAGTTTGCCAAAGGTAGGGGACTGATTGCTTTTATGTAGAAGATTTATCTACAATTAGAATATAGGCTTCTAAGTCCGAAGTGCAAAAGAGGAGACAATAAAAACACAAAACAAATTGAAAAAACACACAAGATTGACCAACATCTTGAGAGATCTAGCTACATTTACATATCTTGAATCAGATCTTGCATAAGAAACCCAATAATTGACGTTTTAAGAGTTTTTTAAAAATTACTTTGATAGTCTAGCAGTGTATTGTGAAGCTTGTATTTTGGTGTCCACTGAAGATCCTTGAGTTAGAAAATAGTTCAGGAAACATGGCCTTAGCCAATAATTATAGCATCTTAGAATTAAATAACACAAGGATTGTCTTTTTCAACCCTCAGCAATGTGCAGGAAAATCATTTGAAGACAGTTCAGACTCTTGTTGAAAATTTCCAGAGATAAAGAACTCACACATTAAATAAAGATACTTAATCATCAAGGTTTGTTCCTTATTTCTTGATGTCCTCTGCGTTTGCTTCTTTTCCTACAGACATTTCACAACCAGGCTAAATAACTTCATTGGTGCATGAGGGTGTGAACTATCTATTTATATTGGATAACTTCTCTTATCAGTGTTGATCAGAATGATGTTTTTTCCTTCACTTTTTGGGTGTGGTATTATTTCTTCTTTGTTTGTTATTGTTTATCTGGGGTTGGTACCTGTTTATCTAGGTAGATCAGGGATTTTCAACTTTTTCACCCATTGTACCACTTTTAGGATATGGCAGCATCAGAGTACCACCAGTCGCCTAGCAAGATGTCAAAAACTTGATGACAAAAAAAAGGAAAAAAGTACAGGTAGTCCTCGACTTACAACAGTTAGCTTAGTGACTGTTCGAAGATACAATGCCACTGAAAAAAGTGCCCCCCAAGCCACAGCCGAGCAAAACACCTGCCTGCTCGCTCTGTGGCACTCTTCCTCCTGTCCAAGGTTTTCATTGTTGTGAGCATTTCGGTTGAGGATTGGCAGCGGGGGTGGGGGGGGGTGTTTTTGGTTTTTATTCCCTCCATCTGCTGGGTGGTTGCAGCAGGTTTTGGTTACTTCCCATGACCCTGGGACACTGTGACCATCATAAATATGAATCAGTTACCAAGGTCTGAATGTAAATCACAAGACCCTGGAGATGCTGCAACATTCCAGCTGATTGGCACTTCTTCTGGGCTCAGAAGTGCCAGGATCAGCACTGAGCTCCAGCTGGAGCCTGGCACTGATCCTGGCACTTCTGCTGAGCCCTGACAGCCCTGCAGCTCCAGCCATCTCTTGCTCAGGCTTGTGCGGTGCTGCCACCGGTTCAGCTCATTCCCCTTCCCCGCTTTTCTAGGATGGTCGCGTACCACCTGCCAGGTGCCAATGTACCACAGGTGCTACCCATACCACTGGTTGAAAAGCCCTGATCTAGATGTTGTTAATAGGTGTATGATGAGGAAGGATATGTTTAAGTCTATTTGACTCTTTCCTTGATCTCTGATTGCTTCCTTTTAGGAAGAGTTCATGAATGGAGCCTATTTCAATGTGTCAGTTAATGGCTAAATTGTCAAGGTATCATACCTCAAAGGATTCTTTTTTGGTTTTGGATATGGCTTGGTCTAACATATCCAAAGTTTCCCAATTGAAATTGTGGTTTAACTTATTACTGTATTATGAATTAAAAAGTTTTCATCATGTTTATGATTGCCAGTTGATATTCATAATTTGTTGTTAATTTTTTTGTCTATTTGCCCCACATAGTAGGCTTTTTTTAACCAATCCATAAAAACACATTACCCTTTAAAAATTAACATTAGTTGTGAAATGAATAGAACGTGTCAGTCAAACTGCTGTGTATCTTATATGTTACATAACAGAATTTAAAAAAACGAGTCACTTGAATCCAAGAGTAATACTTAAAAAAAGATGATCAGAATGAGTGGGCAAGCTAATGAACTGTGCAGCTATCCATTCAAGATAGTATTATCATAAAATGAACAGTGTAATGAGACATGCAAAAGATAAAGGTTCCCCCGCATATGTGTGCTAGTCGTTTCCAACTCTAGGGGCCGGTGCTCATCTCCGTTTCAAAGCCGAAGAGCCAGCGCTTGTCCGAGGACATCTCCGTGGTCATGTGGCCGGCATGACTAGACGCCAAAGGCTCATGGAATGCTGTTACCTTCCCACCGTAGTGGTCCCTATTTTTCTACTTGCATTTTTATGTGCTTTCGAACTGCTAGGTTGGCAGAAGTTGGGACGAGTAACAGGCGCTCACTCTGTTCGACTTAAATACAGTATTTAGCAGGTATGGAAAAGGTGGATACCTGCTAAATACATCTTAAATTAAATTATATCTTTAGGGAGGAACATTAGATCTGATTAAATGTCGGTATCAATGATGTTGATTGATTGCCTCTATTACACAGTCTTGTCTGCAAGCACACTTGAGTTTAGTATAAAATGTTTCCATAGTTGTGGCAGATCTTTGGGCATTTCAGACTATGTATTTTCTATGCATCCTATGTGTGATTGTGACATGAAATACAATACAAGGAGTCTGTAGTTAATGACCATTCAGTGACCATTCAGACTTATGACATTGCTGAACAAGTGTTACTTATGGTTGGTCCTCAATGTTCCGACCATTGCAGTGTCCCCGTGGTCACATAATCATGATCCAAGTGCTCAGCAATTGGGTCAGATTTCTGATCATCACAGCTTGGTCAGAAATCACAGTCAAGATTTGTGACCCACTTCCCACAGGCAAAGCCAATGGCTGGCAGGAAGTCAGAAATCACAATCGCAACCCAAGGTTCTTGTTTAAAGACCCATGTAGTCTTTGCTTAATGATCATAATCTGGGCCTGCTGGAACTGGTATGACTAACTGATGTAATCACATAATGTCATGCAGTATGTCCACATCATTTAGTGATGGAAATTCTGGTTCCTATTAACATTGTTAAGCAAGGACTATAGGACTATAAGACCTGTGGCAGTGCAATAGGTAGAATGCAGAACTGCAGCCAGCAGTTTGTTCCAGACCAGCTCGAAGTTGACTCAGCCTTCCATCCTTCCAAGGTCAGTAAAATGAGGACCCAGATTGTTGGGGGCAGTATGCTGACTCTGTAAACCACTTAGAAAAGGCTGTAAAGTACTTTGAAGTGGTATATAATTCTAAGTGCTATTGCTATTGCTACTGAACTGAGATATTTAAAAAATTGACCTAATAAACAGAGTGTTGGTTTAATTTCCAGGCATAGGTTTTAAGTAATTAACAAATATCAACATCTTGGTTTGTTATAGTTAATTTCTAGTGCTTCTGTTTCCCGTTATTTATCCAAGATTCTCTTTTTAGACCAATTGAGGAAGCAGAGCTATATCATCTGAATATAACAGCATTGCAATATGATTCTCTGCCAAATGCACAGGATAGTGAGAAGATCATTCATCCTGGTAACTAAAGGATTCATGTAATAGTTAAATAGTACAGAGTGGATCCCTCCTCAGTTAACAGGAAACTTCTTCGTATAATGTCTCTGGGAACAACTTATGGCTTTTATAGTTGAATTATTGTATAATTTATAAATAAGTAGAAGGGATTTTCTATCTAAAGAGGAATTTTGTAGCCTGCCCCAAAAATTAGGCCAAGAAATTAAATGAAAAGCCACTCTAAAATCTATAGAAGTTGTATATAGCTGAGCAGAAAGCTTGAAAGTACATTTTTTGTCAAATGTTGCAGAATTCAAGCATGGTCAGACATAGTAAATGCAGCTTGTTCCTCATCTGATAAGTCTAACCAATCCTATTACTTTATGGATTGATGTCTGCCACATGTCTATATATTACTAAAACTCTAGTCACTACTATTAACTGGGCAAAACTAGGCAACAATTCTTGAACGAAGCTATCTCAAATGGACTAATGTACAGAATACATCCAAAATCCAGGCCCATGAGTCGCAAGAGAATGAAATTGAGGAAGTTATCGTTGCTTCAGGCAGCTGTAGTCACATCATTTTGCAATCCCTTACTCCATCTTCTTCCCTTCAGGAAATATCTCTGAAATTATGAGGCAATGGGCACGAGTGGTCTAGTTTTGCTGATAATATATATACTACTACAAAAAAGGTTACTAGAGTCTTCCCACCAACTACCAATCTATTAGTCTCTTGAGCATTATTAGCAGAACTAGACTACCATTGGCTTATCATTTCAGAGATATTTCCTTACCTAAACAGAATAATAGAATGACCAATGGCAGGCAGATAAGCAATGGAAGAGGGATTCACTATCAACTTCCCCATTGAGTCTCCTTGTATATATATATATAACGTCCCTGTCTACAATGGACAAGCAGAGACATAGAGGGTAATATGAAACCAGAACAGGGCTGTATATTTGACTCTTCCCATGATTAGCAATTGCTGCCAAACTTCCCACTGCACCTTGTTTGTGTCACATTGAAGTAACTTTGGTGTTTTCTTGTTCTTGGCAAAGTTGATTTAAGGTGATGGTGGAGGGACAACTACTACTATTTATAGATTTAGTTTTCCTGTGTGTTAAAAATTGGTTGTAAAAGCTGTATCAAGCCAACACAGTATTATAAATAGGGAGGATATCTGCTTTGATGTCCCATAGAGTATGGCAGACCTAAGCTGAAGCACTTTCTCTGAAGCTAACATTTTCCTCTTTCTGTTGGGAGGAGCACTTAACACAGATCAGACCTACTTCTAACTCATTACTAGAAAGCCGATTCTCACTAGATGAAAAGTTTCAAAGCCTTACCATTTCGAAATGTTACTGGGAAAGATTGCCCTCAGAATGATAATGAATTCAAAGAGGGGCAAAGGGTTCTTGACACAATGGCGTAATCTAAGAGATCTGATTCCTGCTCGGTGAGGAAACATTGTGCAGGATACTCCATAAGAAAAGGTCTAACTTATTAAAGGTTTGAATCAGATATAAACCTTTGATGTCTTCAGTGTTATCTTTGACTTCCCTGAAAAAGTGAGTAGAAGGGTTGGTGAGTGGACATAATCTCATGACATGATCAGAGTTAATTAGTTGCTGCTTAAAATAGGCAATTGTTATTTGCCTTTGTTCTAGCACCGAAATCACCCACAATTATTACATAAGAGTGAGGACATCAAAAGATTACTGAAATAGGCCTCCAGGTCAATGGATATTATATTTGTCTGATAGCAAGAGGAATTTGGAGGAATTACATAAATACTAACTAAAAGCAAGGAAATATTAGCAATTACAACAGGACAGCTTTTCTTTATCCAGTCAGCATATATAATGAGGTAACTTTAGTCCTTAGAGCAGGGAACCATCCCCCTTTTATGACTTGTGGAATTCAATTCCCAGAATTCCTGGCCTAGGAATTCCTGGCTCAGAAATTCTGGGAGTTGAAGTCTACAAGTCATAAAAGGTACTCCTTCCGATATTCTATCTCAACCAGCTCCATACACAATAGAGACAAACATGGATGTGATAGTGATAGTCATCTTTTAATTTAATAAATAATAATAATAATAATAATAATAATAATAATCTGCCTCCCAAGTCTCTTGAAATAAAATGACAAATTTTGTGACATAACTTGTAATCTGATGACCTTTGGATGGTACACACCACCCTGCAATGTTCTATTTCAGGAGTATCATTAGATTCTGTGTCCCTGATTTCAGAAAGTTTGTTCCTCCTTGAATTTTAGAGGGGAATCATTAGATAAATAAAGACCATCATTATGTGTTGGCTGGATTTGAGAGAATCATTTTTATGAGCCTGGTTATTAATTTCAGTTAACACCACAACTGGGTGCCTCTGTTGGACTTGAAATGATGCAGGGAGCAAACTTGGTTTAGTGATCTACATGGAACTGACTTCTGGCAAGCAGAAGGCATTAGTCCTTGGGGAACAGAAGCCAAAGGCAGAAAATCACCTTAAGATCTTAAGGGAAGAGCTGATGTCACCTCAGGAGGTTGCAAGATAGCTAAGCTTACCAAAGCAGCCTGATCCCATCTGAGATGATTACACAGAAGAAGATAACTGAGCTTTTATGTATTCAACAGTACATTTTCATATAACAACTGCCATTTGTCACAACTGCCATGACAACATGCACCAGGAATCCTAGTTTTTTATAAGCTGGTCCACTGATGTTCTCAGTGACTTCTTTAAAGAGCAGTTCTAGATCCTTTATTGAAAGTAAAGCTACAGCTATTGTGAATTAATCTTTTACTGAGTCAATCTTACTGAGAATTCCTTCTCTAAAAAGAAAGTCCTTCTCTAAAAAGAGGCTGTGGGATACTGGTCAGAAGAACCTCATTGTTGGGGATCAGCCTTGGGGAAAGTTGGATGCTATCGGTTTTGGGTTATTGACTGTCAAAGTTGCTAATCAACCTGCATTTATATCTGGTAAACCTTCCAAGATACCCCAGACTTCCAGTTGCAAAAAATGGCAAAAAGGCCAACATTCTTGAACCGAAGAAAATGTGTAATATGAAACCTTCTTCTTCTTTCTTCTTTCTCATTCTCAACAGCATTAGAGGGAACCTCCCCATGTTTGAAAGTGAGGGCTACTTTTGTTAATCCAGAAGACCTAGGCAATTGTTTGATTGCAATAAATTTGCTGTGAAAAGCTTGACAGCATAATAGCTGTATAAATCAATAAAACAGCCACAGCCTCCTGGAGTGCTCCCCCCCCTTTCCCTGTAATTGGCATTGTTCTCAGTTATATATGGAGATTCTCAATCATCCATGTCATGGGTGTCACAAAGGTGCTTTTCCAAAAGGCAACTGGACTTCCTTGGTTGTTGTTTTTCTTTGAAAAGGTTTTGCTTCTCATTAAAAAGCTTCTTGGATGAGAGTGAGAACTGAAGAAGCTCCTTGGATGAGAAGCGAAATGTTTTCAAGGAAAAAAAACCCCAAGAAAGTCCAGTTTCCTTTGGGAAAAGCACCTTTGGGTTCACCTCAATTAGCAGTACAATTCTATCTGAAGCACTGTCCCCCTGCCATCTAGATTCAGGCAAGTTACATATCAAAAAAAGGAATTTCAGTAAAACCCCCATAGTGCTATTATGCTACCCCCTGCTCCTAGTGGCTTTGGGAACCTTCACAATGGATGTTAATGTGTATCCAAAAAAAATTAAAAATCAATTTGAACATAAACATTTTATTACAGATTTCTTTCCATACTAACTGTATGATTGGAAGCTAACCATAAAGAGACATTTACTCTCGGGGGGAGGGGGTGGTCCAGAGGGAGTCCTTAGCCAGTAGTTCTATGTCTAGAGTTTGAGGGGTGTGTGTCATGATTCCTTTTCTGGCTTTAATTAGGCAAATTAGCTCCTCAAGGTAGTACACACAGAAAATCAAAAACATTACAATTACCTTTATTATTACATCATAGGAAAAGATCTTGCAAATCCAAAAGCGCTTTCCGCCTCCCCTGCCTTTCCTTTCAAGAGAACTAGGGAGGGTCCATTTTGAGATGCTCTCTCTGACCCCATTGTCTAAGTTACAGTTCTTTCTCCTCCTATCTCCCAAGGTTACTCTCACAGGCTATTGCATCATGTCCTTTCTAAAGCTCCTCATTCTCCCCCATCTGAGATGTCTGGTATCTTTTGGTGACTCATGGCTTATATTTTGGCACCTCACTGATTTGTTTTTGTTTGAGAGTTTAGCTCTTGTTTTAGGAAGCCCCTTCTTTGCCTATTGTTACTAATGTTTACCTTGTAAGTTTCATGGTCTGCTGAGCACCAGCAAAAGAGTTACTGTTGATAAATCTCCCCAGGATACACATGCAGCAATTTAGTGACTGTAATGGGTGAAGTTAATAGCAATATTACTTAATATATCAAAAGTAAAAGGGGAGATACAATAAAGTATATGTGAAAAAGAGCTAAGCAAAAGCAAAACGATAAAAAGCGATTAAGGGATCTAGGTTCAGAGCTGCTGAAATAGAAAACTAACAAATAAAATAAAAATAAGCAATTGATGATATTTATTAGAAATCCCTGTAATTACAATAGTTTTAATAGGGCCTCAGCACTGTTTCCTCCAAGCAAATAACCAAGCAATTCAGCGCTAATTAAAAACCAAAATATGTTAGGAATCTAAAACATGGCATTAAATTAAATAACACGAGCAATTCAAAAGTAATAACATAAAACATTACTATCATAACAGTGCCACAGTGTTTAAGTAATATTCTAAGCAAAACAAGATAGAGATTCTTTTTTTTGGGGGGTCAGCCCAATGTGTTAATTGTAGTTGATATGATTTATATGCCAGCCCAATTCTAGACTCTGGGTATGCATGCAATATTCATTAAATGTTATATAAACATTTAATACAAATATTTGTTATATAAATATTATATAGTGTTATGAAAATATTTCAAACATACTAAGGATGATGTAAGCAGCTAATTCCTCGGGGAATTTTTACTTGCTGAGAGTCGCTATTTAGTTCCTGAGACCTGCATCCTAGGCCAGTGAGGGATGTTCTGTGTGACCATTCAAGTTATCAGATCTTTTCAAATGAATATGCCCTGTTTTGCAGATTACTGCTGCTTCAGATATAGTTTGTTTTCAAACACAGTATTTTCTGCTGTGTGTTTCTCTGGCTTTTTAAAATATGGTTTCATAACTCAGTTTCACGTGGGTTGTTTTTTTTTTGTCTGTAGCTTATAAAATTCAACTTCATCTACCTCTTCAGTTTTTGATACACGCCACTGTACATTCCAGAAATAGTAACAACACTGAGATATTTTTGAAATGAGAGTAAGTGGGAGTGAATAAAAAGTTGGGAGCAGGGAGACCCAAATTCTAGTTCTGCTTTACACAAAGAACCAGCTGGGTGATCTGGCACTAGACGCTTTCTCTGCTCCAATCAGTGTCAGGATGTGGAACAACCTGGTTGCATCAGGCATGGAGAGCTTCATTGCAAAAGCTAGGCAAGTGCATAGCAAAACCCCAGAGACCCTGCAGCCATGCAGAACAAACATTAAGGAAAGCAACCATGATGGCCTTTTGAAAACTCTTTAAGAAATTGCCCTAAGCTACATTTACACATCACCAATAACATATGTGTATTAAATAGGGACGCGGTGGCTCAGTGGGTTAGGACGCTGAGCTTGTCGATTGGAAGGTCGGCAGTTTGGCGGGTCGAATCCTGAGTGCCACGTAGCAGAGTGAGCGCCTGTTACTCGTCCCAGCTTCTGCCAACCTAGCAGTTCGAAAGCACGTAAATATGCAAGTAGAAAAATAGGGACCACTCCGGTGGGAAGGTAACAGCGTTCCATGCGCCTTTGGCGTCTAGTCATGCCGGCCACATGACCACGGAGACATCCTTGGACAAGCGCTGGCTCTTCAGCTTTGAAACGGAGATGAGCCCTTAGAATCGGAAACGACTAGCACACATGTGCGAGGGAACCTTTACCTTTACCTTTTTATTAAATAGATAAAATATATAAAGGTAGTATCAAGTAGAATGGGAAAACAGTTACATTATTTTCTTAGAAAGTGTTAATAATACACGGTCATCAGTTTATATCAAGCCAAATTAATAGATAACAATCTGCCCATGCAGTAAAGTGCTCCAGGAACCTCAAGAGGAAGCCACAAGGGGAAGAATCACAAAACTGATTTCCTCCACTTGGATGGCTTCTGCCATAACTATTCATGGAAATATAGGAACACAGAAAACTGACAGCAGAAAAAGACTTAGCGGTCCATTGAGTCTGCCCTTTGAGTTTATCTAATTTTTTTTGTTTTCTTTTAAATTTATTATTTTTACAGAGTCATATTTTTTAATTATTATTTTAATTCTTTTTAATTATTATTTTTAATTTCTTATTTTTGATAGATAACGGACATGTATTTATCCCAAACATGTTTAAACTCAGTTACTGATGATTGACTACCTCCACTGGAAATTGGTTTTAAGCTTCCACTACTTTTTCTGTGAACTAATATTTTCTAACATTAACTCAAGATGCATTATGCAAATATACCCTTCTTCCTCTCCCAAAATTTTCACTTTAGGTAAAAAAGGGTAATTGGAAAGTTCAGACGAGTAGTAAATGGAAGACCGTATTTGAACCCCAGGGGTTCCATGTGTGATGGTACATGAAACACTTGATCTGGAAAAGGCATTTTTTTAAAAAAGGATAACAACTCTGTAGGTTGTGGAAAAAATACGCCCTCAAGTATGAAGATTGTGCAAAACATTGTTGGAAATGATGTGATATTTCTGACAAATAAGATCTAAAAGCTACACATTAGAAACAACAGGGTGGAAAACTAGAGCAAACATACCGTACTAAGTGGGAGTTGTGTTTCTAGCTCATTTTTCCCCACTTTGCAAACCATGTAAATATGTCATCATCTCAAACAAAAAGCAGATATTATTATGTCTTAACTCATTCTGAATACCTTGTACACTTCTGACTCCAGAATAGTTGTTTGATTATTCTGTTTTCCACTCCTAGCTAAGAGATCATGAAACATGAAAAACTACATTTTTACATAAACGTTTATAGGAAATACCTCTCGCAGCACATTGCATGAAAACATGAGACAGCAGAAATGACAGCCAAAATTCCTGAACCCAAATTTTCATTCACAATGACAGGTAAAAACAAAAGTTAAGTAAACTACATTTCATTGGGGACCCTGTGAAACATTACGCCAATAACCCTACTAGCCAATAAATGTAGCAATTTGTTTAAACTTTATCCAATTAAACTTGTTATTACATTATCTCAGTCCTTATTGTAAAAATCACAGAACCAGAAATGTCTTCTTTTCAGTAGGGACTAGAAATATGCATGCTATAATTAAACAGAAATTTGTTTAGTGACGGTTTGCATTACAACAGCACTGAAAAATAACAGAATGACAGTACTGGGAGGGACCTTGAAGGTCTTCTAGTCCAACCCTCTGCTCAGGCAGGAAACCCTATACCATTTCAGACAAATGGCTGTCCAGTCTCTTCTTTAAAACCTCCAGTGTTGGAGTATTCACAGCTTTTGGAGGCAGGTTGTTCCACTGGTTAATTGTTCTAACTGTCAGGAAGTTTCTCCTTAGTTCTAGGTTGCTTCTCTCCTTGATCAGTTTCCATCTGTTGCTTCTTGCCCTGTCATCAGGTGCTTTGGAGAATAGCTTGACTCCCTCTTTTTTGTGGCAACCCCTGAGATATTGGAAGACTGCTATCATGTCACCCTCATCCTTTTCTTCATTAGACTAGACATACCCAATTCATGCAGGGCCATTTTTTAGACTTAATGACTTTTGAAGCATCCCTGTGGTCACATGATCAAAATTCAAACACTTGTCAACTGACTCATATTTATGACGGTTGCAGTGTCCCCGTGGTCATGTGATCCCCTTCTGCGACCTTCTGACAAGCAGAGTCAATGGGGAAGACAGATTCACTAAACAACCCTGTTACTAACTTAACAACGGCAGTGATTCACTTAACAACTATGGCAAGAAAGGTTGCAGAATGGGGGAAAACTCTTAACAAATGCCTCACCTAGCGACAGAAATGTTGGGCTCAGTTGTGATTGTAAGTCGAGGACTACCTGGATATGCATCAAGCAAACATACAACAACAACAACAGGATCATCATAGTGGAACAGAATGAGGCACTTTCTATAAGCTTATAGCTAACTGATAGCAAAATAATAAAAAAGTACCTATGGCGTACACAGTACTTATTTCCAAAATGAGTGTTTCTTTATATTTGAAATTCTGAGTCAGAATCCTGGTACGTGATACGTGGTTTTAATCTGTGTGCAGGGAAAGAAAGCCTCTGCATGATGCCTCTTCCTCTGAAGTATTTGTCATCACCATATCTCCATTCCAAACTGAAAGATACATAAATTAGTCAGAGTAAAAAAAAAAGGCACAGATGCTTTCAATTTTCAGACCTCAAACTGCCTTTACTGCCAGTTCTCCGACTCCAGCTGATGGAGACAGATGAGAGGGATTTTAAAAATTGCTTGCAATCTGGAATGCTGTAGTTTAAGGAGAGGAGATGGACTCTGGAAGTTTATAGGGCAGGAACAGGGGAGTGCAATATCACAAATTCACATTTTAAAAATATGTTACCTTCTAGGTGTCTTACTGTACATCTATTTGTGTAATGAACTTAAATTGAGCTCACCACATTCCATAGGACCTGATTCATATCAGTGTGTTTCTATTAAGCGCATTAAACACTACAATTAGGAAGTAAAATTTAATATGAACACATTTGCAGAAGATTTGATTTCAGGTCTAAAGAATATCAAGTCCAGGATAAGTAGTACTTTCAGATTAACACCTCATCTTTAAAGGAAAGGTCAGCTGTAAAGATTATTCTTATTATATTGCTTGCTTCTCTAGTTTTTTGATATGGGACCTACTTAGAGACAAGGGGAATGGGGTTTATTCAGGACACACCCTGTGCTGAGTTCATGAAGGATTCATCTAAGCTAACTTAAATTACCTTTAACTTAAACATTCTATCTGGCCTGTAACAGTAGCTTGCAAAATGTTCCGTCTGAATAGCAGCTAGTACTGTACATCATCCAAAATTCTGTATTTGAAATTCTAAATTGGAATCCTGATACTTGAGAGATGGTTTTAATCCGTGAACAGGGAAAGAAAATTCCCTATTGCTGTATTTTTGCATCATTCTCTTTCAAAAAATCCATTTTTCTTCCAGTGGATGGGTCATTTGACATGTATATACAGATATAACAAATAACTTTACTGTCCCCAAATTACTGTCCTTTTTCTTTTTAATGTCTTTCAGACTGTTTTTACACTGAGTACCTTAATAGCACAAGGGCAATAGCGCTTGCTTTGTAAATAGAAAGTTAATCATTCAAAACCAAAAGGCATCTTTTTCCCCCTCTAATTTTATTTGTCTTTCATCTGAGATAGAAAGATTTTATCTTTGGGAACTACAGGAGAAACTATAATATTGTTTAAGATTCATTTGATCAAATCCAAACTTAGTATAATTAAATAGTATTGATTTCTAAAATTTCCATCATACCAACTGAACTGTTTTCCAAAATTACCAGATTTTTCTTTCCATATGGAGTGATTTTGAAAAGTGATTTTTCTGGATTAAATTTACATTTGGATTTAACAGAGACTTTATCACAGAGTAAAAAGCAGTTGAGAGGATATATGAGATGGCAGAATCATACTGCTTTTACCACCAAATGTCACTTTTTCTATGATTTTTATTTTCTGACTAAAAAAATAATAATTTATCACTCTGATGCATTGGAAGTTGATGAGTAGGCTTTGAAAGACATTTCTTAGAGTTTTAGACACTATGTTGCCATTAGGGATTCGTGGTTTTTTTTTCCAAAATGCCCAAGACCGTAATTTGAAGATTTAGCAAGATGATTTATTAGAATGACATAAGCTACTTTGAAGACACTGGTAAGAAGAGAAACAAGGGTTTTGAAATAAAATGAAACAAATATCCAACTCAAGGTGCCAGTCCTCCTGAGACCTTGAAAAGTTTTTACCAGACTGCATCTTTTTAGATGATGACTGATAACAATTAAATACACAACTGGAAGGTAATCACATGTATAATAGTAACAAAATGTACATGTAAATGAATGGCCTAACTCCACCACTTATTTCTGACCACACATTTTCTCAGCATGCCACCCAAAAACTAGCTTATGCATTCTTGATATACAAGACTGATACTTTTTGGTTTCACAATCTCTGAATTGAATTGTGACCTATATTTCACCTTGGGGAAAACCAATGTTATTAGCTTATTTAAGAGAATAACAGATTTTAAGTGATAGTGATTTCTGAGTGATTCACCCATCAGGCCTAGTCAGTTTACAGTATTTATTTAAAAGATGTGCCTAGCCACCTATTGTCTGGGCAACTCCCAATCAAACCTTAAAGCAACACATAGGATCATATTAAAATATTATTTTATATTACGATGTAAAACAGATTAAAGCATTAAGAACAACAAAGACTTATGCTGAGTCAAATTCTAAGGTGTAATTATCCAGTTGTGTCCCAGTGCTGGGGAAAAGCCAGGTATTAGGTCATCAAAGCTTAATAGAATAGAATAGAATAGAATAGAATAGAATAGAATAGAATAGAATAGAATAGAATAGAATAGAATAGAATAGAATAGAATAGAATAGAATAGAATAGAGCTGGAAGAGACCCTGGAGGTCTTCTAGTCCAGCCCCCTGCTCAAGCATTTCAGACAAGTGACTGTCCAGTCTCTTCTTACAAACCTCCAGAGATGAAGCGCCCACGATTTCTGAAGGCTGAAGCTGTTCCACTGGTTAATTGTCCTCACTGTCAGGAAGTTTCTCCTTAATTCCAGGTTGCTTCTTTCTTTGCTCAGTTTCCAACCATTGTTTCTTGTCCTGCCCTCTGGTGCTTTGGAGAATAGTTTGACACCCTCTTCTTTGTGGCAGCCCCTCAAATACTGGGATACTGCTATCATGTCGCCCCTGTTTCTTCTTTTCTTTAGACTAGCCAAACCCAACTCCTGCAGCCATTCTGCATAGATTTTAGTATATGTTTTTGGAGGGTACGTGCCTCCCAATACACATCCTTGTGATCACATCGCATTTAGGCTAACAGAATATACTTAAAAGTATGCCAGCACAGCTCATAATTCGGTGCTTTACTTTCTATGGTTTCATGTGGAAGAGTGAAGGATAGGAGAATAAGTGTACTTTGGTTTGTAACAGAGATAAAATGTGCCATGAACACAAGTCGGTTCCAATGATTTTCTTCTGAAGAGATCACCAGATGTTTCAAATTCTCGAAAGCCCTTCTCCATCCACAATCATTTAGAAACCTAGCAGAAAGCCTTTTTGCTAATAGGCATCAACTGCCATTGGCTGGAGAAAGTGCTAATTTTGAAATTTTATTGATCTGGCAGGGTTACTGTGAAGCCACTACCTAGTGTACTTTTCTTACCTAATGGAAGGTCTCCGGGTCCTTGGAACGTTATAATCCAGTGGGCTTAAAACTATTGGAACTTTTCACACGAAAAGCTTGACCAAAGAACAGCCTGGACAAATCTATAAATAAATAGATTTTATGCCTGGAGATGTTACTTTCACCGATGGAGGGCATAACTTAACCACTTAACATAACTTAATCACTCCTCCCAACCTGGGCATCCGATTCAAATTGCCCCTTAGAGAGTCATCTCAGAGTACAGTTGAGTAAGCACAAAGAAGAGTTGCTTTAAAGGACCCAGCCAGATACGAGTCTGCGCTTGCTGACGAAAGACGGCATTGGGACAGCGGACAAACTCCTCCTCCCGTCTCCTTCCCCCGCACTCTTGTGCCGAAAAGAGCTCGGGGGCGCCGGGGAGGGAGGACCGGGCAGGCGAGTTCTCACCATGCAGACCCCAAAGCGAGGGCGCGGGGCTCAGGGTTGCCCGCGAAGCTCCCTTTCGCCGCCGCTGCTGCTCCTGGTCGGAGCCGTCTGGTTTGGCGCCGCGCTCTCGGTGGCCGCCGGCTCCTTCGAGCTCGCCATTCTGCATACCAACGACGTCCACGCCCGCGTGGAGCAAACTAGCCGCGACTCGGGCAAATGCAGCGGGCAAGACTGCTACGGGGGCGTCGCGCGCAGGGCCACGAAGGTCCGCGAGCTCCGCGCCAAGCATCGCCACGTGCTGCTCCTGGACGCCGGGGATCAGTACCAGGGCACCGTCTGGTTCAGCTTCTTCAAAGGGCGCGAAGTGCTGAAGTTCATGACAAGCCTGCGCTACGACGCCATGGTGAGCTGGCGGGGCGGGAGGGGCGAAAGGGAAAGGGAAAGAGAGAGGGGGAAAGTGGGGGCGGCGGAAAGGAGAAAAGAAAATCCTCCCTCACCTTTTCTTCTTCTTTCCCGGGTGCTCCCCGCCGACAGAGCGAGGATCTCTCGTTCCTTACTCCAGGATCGAATGAATCAAGTTGGACTGGACTAGAAGACTTCCAAGCTCCCTTCCAGCTCTATTCTATTCCATTCCATTCCATTCATTCCATTCCATTCCGTTCCGTTCCGTTCCGTTCCGTTCCATTCCATTCCATTCCATTCCATTCCATTCCATTCCATTCCATTCTATTCTATTCTATTCTATTCTATTCTATTCTATTCTATTCTATTCTATTCTATTCTATTCTATTCTATTCTATTCTATTCTATTCTATTCTAAAGTTTGGGAGCAGGCTTTGCAAACTCGTGTGACTGCAAGAATTCAGGATGCAGTCTGTTGAGATTGCAGAGCAGGCCTGAAAGGTGACTTCCCTTTGATATGAATCCCAGCTTGTCCTAAAGAGACCCTTGCAGGTTCTGCAGCACTGGGCCCTTCGCTTTTGTTAGTTGTATCAACATCTGCCATTAGGTCGGTCTTGTCAAAAATAACTGATATTATAAGCTGCCCAGAGTTGCTTGAATGTGACATATAAATTTAATAAACAAACATTTAAAGAAAGAGAAAGAAAGAGAGAGAAGGAGAGAAGGGAAGGGAAGGAAGGAAGGAAGGAAGGAGGGAAACAAAAAGAATTGTCCTGATAGAAAAGCATCCCAGTTTTGGCATTTTATTCAGGCACAGAGAATTCAGGATTCTTCTGAACTGACTGGTTTCTTGGCTGTAAGAAAAGAGGCTTCTACATTTCCTGCTAATTAGATCTCCCATTCATTTGTTTGGCAACCAACTCTACTAGCCAGTTGATCTTGAACTTTCATAGCCTTCCATTGTCCTATTGCCCATGAATTTGGTTATTAGAGGATGGGTTTTTGTTTTAAGTAGGAGTTACTATGAAATGAAACATGTTGATAAAAAAAGAACTCCAGTAAATTGTTATTCAATTACTTAAAAATTGAAGGGGAAATGCATAGAGACATCCAGTAGACATGCCAATGCTAAATTCAGTTTAACAGAATAACAGAGTTGGACGGGACTTTGGAAGTCATCTGGTCCAACCTCCTGCTCATTTCAGACAAATGGTTGTCCAATCTCTTCTTAAAAACTTTTAGTGTTGGAGCACCTACAACTTCTGGAGGCAAGTCGTTCCACTGATTAATTGTTCTAATTGTTGGGAAATTTCTCCTTAGTTCTAGGTTGCTTCTCTCTTTGATTAGTTCCCATCCATTACTTCTTGCCTTCTGGTAGCATTTTCATGTATTATCATTTTTTTAAAAAATCAATCCTAATTTTCATATTTTGTGAATTCAGAAAAAAAGGATCTTGCTCTGTTGAATAGGAGAAGATATTGTATGACTTTATCTTTACTTTTTCAATGTATTCCTTTGAGCCTAATATGTACAGTTTGTTCTCAAAGCTGGGTCAAGAAGTACAGCTGAAAAGAAATTCAAGATGTGCCAAATTGGCGTAAATGTGACTTAAATCTGGTTTACATTTACTGATTTCTCCCTTCATCCTCCACAAATTTATTTTTATAAGAAAGCTCAGCGCAAAGGACAGAAATGTTTCCATAATGTAAACTTCCCCAACAACAGCAGAATCAGGCAAGCCACCTGAGTCATTCTGAATGAGGACCTGAAGCCGCTGAGAAAACCGTGTGTTCAAGGCTTTGTGGGGGAAAAAAACAAGGTGGGGATCTCGAAGAGTGAGGTTCCAAAAAGAGAGAGAGAGACCACAGCTACCACCCCTTTCCTAGGTCTCACCAGATGCACTTCTTTGATACTTAGAAGCAGGGCTTTTTTTCTCATAGAACGCTCAGAACGGAGTTCCAGCACCTTTTTTGGATGGAACCTTGTAGGGTAGGCAAGGCGGGTTGTATGACATGTGTGAGTTCTGGCACCTTTTTCTATTACAAAAAAATCACTGCTTAGGACCTACAATCTGCCCTGCCTTCCTACTCTGGTGGGCAGGATAGATGAAATTGGGAGAGTTAATTAGATAACCTGGCCCTAAGCCATGTAGGCCAAAGGTTGGTGCCAACTGTGCTATTTGGAAATGCTACAGGGGAAGGAGAAGTTGTGATACACCCTTTGCTGCTATGGCGATTTGCTCTGGCCAGACATGAGTAAAGAATGATTGCTCTGCCAATATCATAAGCAACAAATGCTGCTTTAGCTGGTAGTGGAACATTGTTATCCGCATCACTTGATTTATGCAGCCACGTTTCAGTCTCTTTTACAGTGAGTGAGTGAGTGACTGAAAGATAGATTTACAGAAAAGCTTACGTTCTGGGAAATAACGGGTAATCCTCGACTTACGACCACAGCTGAGCCCAAAATTTATGCTGCTGAGACATTTGTTACATGAGTTTTGCCCCATTTTATTACCTTTCTTGCCGCAGTTATTAAGCAAATCACTGCACTTGTTAAGTTAGTAAAACAATTGTTAAGTGAATCTGGCTTCCCCATCGACTTTGCTTGTCAGATGGTCGTAAAAAGTACAATCATATGACCCTGGGACACTACAATGGTCATAAATATGAGTCAGCTGCCAAGTGTCTAAATTTTGATCACATGACCATGGGGATGTTGCAAAGGTCATAAGTGTGAAAAATGGTCATGTCACTTTTTTCAGTGTCATAATTTTCAATGGTCACTAAATGAATTATTGTATGTTGAGGACTACCTGTACAGAAAACTGTTTCCATAGAAATTGATAAAATCTTATTGAAGACTTATCAATATATTTCCAAATATTATCCTTACCTGGCTTGGGGAAAAAAAACCCTATGAGATGGATAAAATACTCGTGTGGGTTTGTATGATAAGGATGGCTTCACCATTTTTGTGGTTGAACAAGTGGCCAATTGGTGTTGACTTTTTTGAACTCCTTGAAGCCATATGGGGTAAATAAAAGGCTTGGATAAAATTATCCATTTTAAAATCATGAGCTTCGACATGGACTGGAATTTGAGAAACATACCATAGCAGGCTTCTTCAGCCTGGTCCCTTCCAGATATAATGGGGTAATAAAGCCCATCCATGTTGGAATAGCTGCTTTATTCTATTCTATTCTTTACAGTCTTTGATTCCTGGCTTGAAAAATTTCCAAGCTATTGATTTGAAGTAGAAATAGAATATTATAATATAGCCTTTATGGCTCATTTATGAAATATAATAATGATCATTGAACAAGAGCATATTCAAGAAATAGAAAGCTGATAAAGGGGGGACTTTAAAACATTATCTACTGTTCATTATTTAAATTGGAACAATTTAAATGCAGTTTTTGCATACTTGATCTTTGAAATAGGGAAAATCCAGAATTAATATTTATTTAATTTTCCTAATATTCTCTTGTATTCTGATTTGTTAGAAGTTTTCATTTATAATCAAGAGTGAGAGGACTCCAGGCTTCTTCACTAAGACAGGCCTCTGTTATCTTTATTTTATTTGAATAGAATCAGTAGGCTGTTCAAAGGAAAAGAGGAAAGAAAGAAAGAAAGAAAGAAAGAAAGAAAGAAAGAAAGAAAGAAAGAAAGAAAGAAAGAAAGAAAGAAAGAAAGAAAGAAAGAAGCACAGTCTGCTAAATCCTTAAGGGTTTTGAAAACACTTTGGTTAATAAATGTAGTTACTCATTGGCTTTACATGAAGAAAATAATCCACATAAGCAGATAATTGTGCTGTTCTACTTTTTACAATCAGGAAAACAGAAAACCTGTGTGGGTATTGTTGGTATTCCTTGAAATAGATAGGAAAGTCTTTGTAGAGATAGCATTTGGATTTAACTTGTTGATGATATGATGAAGCTGGTTTATATGTTTTAGCAATGTTTAGTTTTTTCTTTGCTTACTATTTCTACCTCTTTTGCAAACTGTATCTCATTGTTTTCCTGAAAGAAAGTAATGTGATCGGTATGAATATGTTATAATTATTAATTCTAATTAATTGTATTTTCCTTTTCCTTTTTGATATTTATTTTCTCTCTAGGCTCTAGGAAATCACGAATTTGATAATGGTTTGGATGGATTATTGGATCCCCTCCTTAAAAATGCAAATTTTCCTATACTGAGTGCAAACATTAGACCAAAAGGGCCTATAGCAAGTAATATCTCAGGGTACATCCTTCCTTATAAAATAATAAATGTTGGTTCAGAAAAAGTGGGAATTATTGGCTATACCACAAAGGAGACGCCTGTTCTTTCAAACCCAGGTACACATTTTTTCATGCTAATATATATAATTACATAAATTATAGATACAATAATTATATAACTAGATGTACTTAATTGTGACTGCATAATTCTCGCTATATTTCATTTGTTTTCTAGCATGAAATTGGGATTGTATTGTCTTTCACAGTTGTAAGAGAAAAAAATTAATTGCCAACTAGGTGCTGAGTTTTATATAGAATATAAATCTGATATAGTTCCTGCTCTCTTTTATGTGACTATAACATGGATTGAGGTTAAGAGAATTAGTGATTTACTGCAGATTGGGAAGAGGATGCTGGCTGATGATAGGCTGAAGTGAAGCAAGTTTAGGAAAGCTCATCTAGAGGAATGAAAAAGAGTTGATCTGAAGACAATAAGAGAGCATGCAAGTTGAGCCATAATTTTCAGAATACTTGCAATTTGACCCTTTCTCAAATATATTTTTATATATGTTGAAGACACAGATTTCATCATTTTAATAATTGTTATTCTACGATGTTATGGCACACAAAAATATTCTACAGCACAATCCTCTTTGTGTTGTTGTTAGCTGCGAAGTCGTGTCCGACCCATCGCGACCCTATGGACAACATTCCTCCAGGCCTTCCTGTCTTCTACCATCTTCTGGAGTCCATTTAAGCTCACGCCTACTGCTTCAGTGACTCCATCCAGCCACCTCATTCTCTGTCGTCCCCTTCTTCTATTGCCCTCGATCTTTCCCAGCATTAGGCTCTTCTCCAGTGAGTCCTTCCTTCTCATTAGGTGGCCAAAGTATTTGAGTTTTAGCTTCAGGATCTGGCCTTCTAAAGAGCAGTCAGGATTGATCTCCTCTAGGACTGACCGGTTTGATCGCCTTGCAGTCCAAGGGACTCGCAGGAGTCTTCTCCAGCACCATAGTTCAAAGGCCTCAATTCTTTGGCGCTCAGCCTTTCTTATGGTCCAACTTTCACTGCCATACATTGCAACTGGGAAGACCATAGCCTTGACTATACGCACTTTTGTTGACAGGGTGATGTCTCTGCTTTTTAGTGTGCTGTCTAGATTTGCCATGGCTTTCCTCCCCAGGAGCAAGCGTCTTTTAATTTCTTGGCTACAGTCCCCATCTGCAGTGATCTTGGAGCCCAGGAAAACAAAATCTGTCACTACCTCCATTTCTTCCCCATCTATTTGCCAAGAATTGAGAGGGCCAGATGCCATGATCTTGGTTTTCTTAATGTTAAGTTTCAACCCAAGTTTTGCACTCTCCTTCTTCACCCGCAACAAGAGGCTCTTTAGTTCTTCTTCACTTTCTGCCATTAGAGTGGTATCATCTGCGTATCTTAGGTTGTTGATATTTCTTCCGGCAATCTTAATTCCAACTTTTGATTCATCTAGCCCTGCCTTTCTCATGATGTGCTCTGCATATACCGGTAAGTTAAATAGGCAGGGCGACAGTATACAGCCTTGCCGGACTCCTTTCCCAATTTTGAACCAATCAGTGGTTCCGTGTCCAGTTCTCACTGTTGCTTCTTGACCCGCATATAGGTTTCTCAAGAGACAAATAAGATGGTCTGGTACTCCCATCTCTTTAAGAACTTGCCACAGTTTGTTATGATCCACACAATCAAAGGCTTTAGCATAGTCAATGAAGCAGAAGTAGATGTTTTTCTGGAACTCCCTAGCTTTCTCCATGATCCAGCGTATGTTGGCAATTTGATCTCTAGTTCCTCTGCCTCTTCGAAATCCTGCCTGTACTTCTGGTAGTTCTCGATCCACATACTGCTGAAGTCTAGCTTGTAGGATTTTAAGCATGACTTTACTAGCATGAGAAATGAGTGCAATGGTGCGATAGTTTGAACATTCTTCGGCACTGCCTTTCTTTGGAATTGGAATGTAAACTGATCTTTTCCAATCCTGTGGCCACTGTTGAGTTTTCCAAATTTGCTGGCAAATTGAGTGTAGCACTTTTACTGCACTGTCTTTTAAGATTTTGAATAGCTCAGCTGGAATACTGTCACCTCCACTAGCTTTGTTGTTGCTCAGCTTTTCTAAGGCCCACTTCACCTCACATTCTAGGATGTCTGGCTCGAGGTCAGTGACCACCTCATTGTGATTATCTGGGACGTTAAGCTCATTCTTGTATAGTTCTTCTGTGTAATTTTGCCACCTCTTCTTAATCTCTTCTGCCTCTGTTAGGTCCCTGCCATTTTGGTCCTTTATCATGCCCATTTTTGCATGAAACGTTCCCTTCATCTCTCCAATTTTCTTGAAAAGATCTCTTGTCCTCCCTATTCTATTGTTTTCTTCTATTTCTTTGCACTGTTCATTTAAGAAGGCATTCTTATCTCTTCTAGCTATTCTCTGGAATTCTGCATTCAATTGTGCATATCTATGTTTTTCTCCCTTGCCTTTCGCTTCCCTCCTTTCCTCAGCTATTTGCAAAGCTTCCTCAGACAGCCATTTTGCTTTCTTGCATTTCTTTTTCTTTGGGATGGTTTTGGTTGCTACCTGTTGTACAATGTCACGAACCTCTGTCCATAGTTCTTCAGGCACTCTGTCTATCAGATCTAATTCCTTAAATCTATTTGTCACCTCTACTGTATATTCAACAGGGATATGATTTAATTCATACCTGAGTGGCCTAGTGCTTTTCCCTACTTTCTTCAGTTTAAGCCTAAACTTTGCAAGGAGAAGCTCATGGTCTGAGCCACAGTCAGCTCCTGGTCTTGTTTTTACCGACTGTATAGAGCTTCTCCATCTTTGGCTGCAGAGCATATAGTCAATCTGATTTCTGTGTTGACCGTCTGGTGATGTCCATGTGTAGAGCCGTCTCTTGGGTTGTTGGAAAAGAGTGTTTGCTATGATCATCGTATTCTCTTGACAAAATTCTATCAGCCTGTGCCCTGCTTCATTTTGTACTCCAAGGCCAAACTTGCCTGTTATTCCAGTTATCTTTTGGCTTCCTACTTTAGCATTCCAATCCCCCATGATGATAAGGACATCATTTTTGGGTGTTACTTCTATAAGGTGCTGTAGGGCTTCATAGAACCGGTCAATTTCATCCTCTTCAGCACTGGTGGTTGGGGCATAGACTTGGACTACTGTGATATTGAATGGTTTGCCTTGGATTCGAACTGAGATCATTCTGTCATTTTGAGGATTGTATCCCAGTATTGATTTTCCTACTCTTTTATTGACTATGAAGGCTACTCCATTTCTTCTGAGGGATTCTTGCCCGCAGTAGTATACCTGATGGTCATCTGAATTAAATTCACCCATTCCTGTCCATTTTAGTTCGCTGATACCTAAGATGTCGATGTTCAGTCTTGTCATCTCTTGTTTGACCACGTCCAGCTTTCCTTGATTCATGGATCTTACATTCCAGGTTCCTATGGAGAAAAAATCTTTACAGCATCGGACTTTCCTTTCACCACCAGACATATCCACAGCTGAGCGTCCTTTCGGCTTTGGCCCAGTCGCTTCATTCTTTCTGGCGCTACTAGTACTAGCCCTCTGCTCTTCCCCAGTAGCATATTGGACGCCTTCCGACCTGAGGGGCTCATCTTCCAGCGTCATATCGTTTTGCCTTTTGGTACTGTCCATAGGGTTTTCATGGCAAAGATACTGGAGTGGGTTGCCATTTCCTTCTCCAGTGGATCACGTTTTGTCAGAACTCTCAGCTATGACCTGTCCGTCTTGGGTGGCCCTGCACGGCATAGCTCATAGCTTCATTGAATTATGCAAGCCCCTTCGCCACGACAAGGCAGTAATCCATGAAGGGGATCCTCTTTGTACACTTATTTTTCTACATGATACCAACTTTCCCATTAGTTCAACCAGACATATAGGAGACTGTATTAATGTTAAAAGTAAAAATAATATTATGATAATATATTATAATAAGAAAAACCATCTTGATTTTGTCAATATTCAGGAGAATATAGTCAGCTTAATGTCTATTCTGGCAAACTGGTTGGAGCGATAACCAAATAAAAACAAGCCCTCCTAAAGGAAAATCAGCATGGATTCCACAAACATAAAGACTGTCCCACCAACCATTTAGAATTTATTGAGAAGTTAGTAGATAGATACATGGACATACAAAAGCTAACCCCATGATAGTGTATTTGGTGATTTTGAAAAAAGTTTTTGATAAGTGCTCATCAAAGGCTAAGGGTGTCAGAGTGGGGTAGGGTGAAAGATGTATGTCCATCATTAGGAAAAGTAATATAAAAATTAAAACACTGATATTATCATGCACTTCTACAAATCTATGGTATGTCTGTACTGGGCAAATTTGTACGGTTCTGGTTCCTAGATCTGAAAAAAGGGTATAATAGAAAAAGGTACAGAATAAGGTTATGAAAGTAATTAGGGCTTAAAACCTTCCCTACAAGAAAAGGCTAGTTCCTTTAGCTTGGAAAAAAAAACTATTGTAGGTAGTTGAAGTGTATAAAACTTTGCATGGCATGGAAAAAGGGACAGGGAGAAGTTTTTCTCCTTTTTCCTAATGCTAAGACCATGGAGGATCAATGAAGCTGTTTAGAAGGAGATTTATTGTAAACAAAAAGAGGCAGTCGCTCCCACAGGAGACAAGAAACCTCTGGAATTTATTACGATAGACACTAACTTGAATGGCTTTAGAAGGGGTTGGATAAATTCATGATCTGTCAAGATTCTATGTAATTCTGGGTTGGGGCAGCATGTTTCCAAATACCAGTTTCAAGGACATGGGTCTTCCCCTGTGTGATGGTGGAGCCACCATATATGGCCACTGTGAGGGAAAAGAATGCTTCTCTGTGATGGGCTTTGGCCTGATCCATCTATCTAGGGCTATTCTCAAAATTTTCATAGGTTAGAGAAAAAAATCACTTGATGGATTTTCCTCCATAACGTTGGCTGTTCCTTCTAGCGTGGTTCTGCTTTGTTCCAATATCATTAATATGACAGGCCAGAACATGTTGCTTCATTTCATGATTTCTGACTGTGAAGAATGTTAAATCATTCCCCCAAAATAGGATCCTCTGCTGTCAGATAATCTAATACAACTCCTTAATCATAACTACGATGACATACAATAGAGAATGAACTCTAACTCTATAGTATGAATATTCCGTTGAACAAATGGAACATACAGCAAAATGTTTTAAGGATCTGTACTACTCCATATTCTAGTTTTTCATTCTTTCAGAATACTCTGATCCATTCCTTCTTCTCTTGACTTCCCATTTTTCCCATATCTGTCAGTCAGCATGCCTTGTCCTTTGAGTGCGTTTAGTCCTCATCAAGCTTTTTTTCTGGGATCGCAAAGCTATTTCATGCTTCTCCAAATATGTGGATGTGTTTCAGCAGGATTAGAAACTTAGAAAAAGCAGGATTTCAGGTCATATGAAGAGACTAAACACGTACAATTCTATATGTGTAGCATTTTGCAGACATCAATTTGAATATCCATAGATTTTATTATAGTGATGCCACATCCCCATCCTAAATCTACCCTCTGTAGATAAGCAGTAGTAGGTTAATTTGAACGGAACCTTGTGAAGCACTGCTATTGGCAAAAGAACTATATAGTGAGTGAGATTCCCAAGGATTCAACTGAACTCTGCTGATGCAATGAGAGATTCTTATGGGTTCATATGTCCCACCCCATTACAGACCCATACTTCTTTCCCAAACACTGATTCTGAAGATCAACTGGCCCAGCATGAGGACATTTGGGAGTGAAGAGCTGAAAAAAGAGCAAAAAAAGTTAAAGAATTTGGCAGGAGCCCATTTTACAAATAAACTGGGTTTTCAGTTTGTGCAAGACAGCATTCTGAGAGCCGCCCAGAACTGATAAGATAAGCAGCTATATAAACATTGCAAATAAATAAGTAAATAAATATCTTTAGATCCAAGCAATTATTTTCATAAAATACACATTTTTTTCTTCATTACTACAAGTACTTCTTCCAGATTGGAACATGAAGTCTTAATTCTTATTCACTGGAAATTTCATGCATATTGATCTGACATGGATATTCACAAATATAAATCATTTAGCTAAGATAATTAAAAGAATCAAATAATTCCCAGGGCCCTAACTAAAATCCTTGGCACAGACTGGGATCTCCTGATTCACCCACTTGTTGAAATAAAACACATCTTGTTTTTCTCAAAGAAAGGAAAGAGCATGAGCTCATTGTGTTCAGGCAGCCAAAGATATTTTAAAGAGTCTCAAATGTACAACATGATCTATGATTACAGATTAAAAACATCAGCTCAGAGAAAATGCTTTGTGTTATGTGAGAAAGTTGGCTAAATGGTCTTGGTTCCAGTATCAACAGTATGACTGGCTGTAATCTTTTGCTTTCCCCATTGCTGGAATATCATTTCAAACATAAATTGTTGGGGTAGGGATAACTACAATATTAAATAAACACAGTACTAGAAACTATAAGATGCAACATTTTCAATCTTGTTTCTAGTCCCTTTGCGTTGATAATTGAAGGTAGTATTTAAAGAAGCAGAGAAAGTGAACATAGTACAGGTAATCCTCGACTTGCAACAGTTCATTTAGTGACCAAAGTTACAACGGCACTGAAAAAAGTGACTTAGGACCCTTTTTCAACTTTGGACCATTGCAGCATCCCCATGGTCACATGATCAAAATTCAGATGCTTGGCAGCTGGTTCATATTTATGACCGTTGTAGCATCCCAGGATCATGCGATCACCTCTTGCGACTTTCTGACAATCAAAGTCCATGGGGAAGCCGGATTCACCTAACAACCTTGTTACTAACTGAATAATTGCAGCGATTCACTTAACAGCTATGGCAACAAAGGTTGTAAAATGGGACAAGACTCACTTAACAACTGTCTCACTTAGCAACATAAACTTTGGGCTCAGTTGTTGTCGTAAGTCAAGGACTACCTGCCTACTTGAGTTAGAAAAAATATTATTTTGTGTAATTACACTATTTACTAGCTACAGTGCTCTTTCAGGCTACGTAGACTATTTCAGCACAGCGTCAATAAGACGCTGTGTATAATAACTTGGAGATGAATTGCCTGTGCCTTTTGAAACTGAAATGATTTCCCAAATAATTTCCATTCTTGAAAACTATAATTAAAAATAAAATGACAGGATATATTTAAGACTACAGTAGCCATAATAACATTCAGTTACTGTATTTATGACTTCAAGTCAGTTCTTGACGACTGGTGGCTGCGTGGACTATCCCCTGCAGTTTTCTCGGCAAGGTTTTTTGAGACTGGTTTGGTGTTTTTCTCCTTCCTAGGATCAAGAGTGAGTTACTAGCCCAGGGTAACCCAACTAGTTTTGTACTAAGGTGGGACTAGAACTCACAATCTCCCAGTTTCAGGCTCGATGTCTTAACCACTACACCAGATTGTTTCTTACTCTATAACTTGAGTTTCATACAGCCCTGCTATTGGTACCTCTCTTACTTTTCAGTACAGGTAGTCCTCAACTTACAACAGTTGAATTAGTGACATTCAAAGTTACAACAGCACTGAAAAAGTAACATGACTGTTTTTCACACTTATGACCTTTGAAGCATCCCATGATATGTGATCAAAATTCAGATGCTTTGCAACTGGTTCATACTCATGACTGTTGCTGTGTCCCGGGGTCATGTGATCCCCTATTGTGACCTTCTGACAAGCAAAGTCAATTGGAAACTCGGATTCACTTAACAACTGTGTTACTAACTTAACAACTGCAATGATTCTCTTAACAATTTTGGCAAGAAAGGTCGTAAAATGGGGCAAGACTCACTTAACGCAGTTACTACTATTGAGCAAGGAACCAATACTATACCTGTGCATTTGGGTTTTCTTGCCTAAATGTAGAACCTTTACAATTGAATTTCATTGAACACCCAGTGTTCAAGTCTGTCAACATCCTTCTGTATCTTAAGCTTGTCTTCTGGAGGGTTGGCTATTCCTGCTGGCTTGGTGTCGTCTGCAAATTTGATGAGTTCCCCATCTATCCCCTCGTCCAAATCATTAATGAAGATGTTGAAGAGCACTGGGCCCAGAACAGAGCCCTGGGGAACCCCACTACACACTTCCCTCCATGTAGATACAGTTCCATTGAGGACCACACGCTGAGTACGGCCAGTCAGCCAGCTACGAATCCATCTGGTGGTGATGCTGTCTAACCCACATTTTTCTATCTTACCTAGTAGTAGGTTGTGATCTACTTTATCAAATGCCTTACTGAAGTCCAATTAAATTATACCCACAGCCTTCCTCTGGTCAACTAATCTTGTCACTTGGTCAAAGAATGCAATCAGATTTGTCTGGCATGATCTGACATGACAAACCCATGTTGGCTTTTGGTAATGACTTTGTTTGCCTCTAGGTGTTCACTGATTCGTTGTTTGGTTATCTTTTCCAGAATCTTCCCAGGTATTGAGGTCAGGCTGATAGGTCTGTAGTTTCCTGGATCTATTTTTTCCCCTTTTTTGAAGATGGGAACTACATCAGCTCTCTTCCAGTCCTCTGATAGTTCTCCAGTGCTCTAGGATCTTTGAAAGATATAGTTCAGTGTTTCTGAGATCACATCTGCCAGTTCTTGAGAAACTTGGAGTATAGTCCATCTGGTCCTGGTGATTTGAACTCATCTAGGCTGGACAGGTGCTCTCTTACCATTTTCTTGCCTATCTTAACTTGTGTTTCTAATCTGATTCTAATGAATTTATCTAGTTCTCTTTTAACATGGTGGCCACTGACAGATCTGAAGACATTAAATGCTATAATTTTAACTACAGTGGACATTCAACTATATTAAACATCTGAGACACTCTCCTCTAAATTAACAAAACAATTCCAACTCATGTCATGTTTACCTTGTTTGAAAGGAACTTCTTAAACAATGAAGTACTAAGTGTAGCATAGATTTTATTGCTAGAATAGGGATTTTCATTGGTAAAATATGCTTTCTGAGTAAATAATGCAATAACAATATATATTTCCTCTTCTGGATTTTCAGGACCATATTTAGAATTTCGAGATGAAGTTGAAGAATTGCAGATACACGCAAACAAACTTACCACATTGGGCATCAACAAAATCATTGCACTTGGTCACTCTGGTTTTTTAGAAGACCAACGCATTGCTCAGAAAGTTAAAGGCGTGGATGTTGTGGTTGGGGGACATACGAACACATTTCTTTATTCAGGTATGTTATTCATTCACAAAATAGGATTTTTATATAACTTAGCAATTAGAGTGCCATGTATTTTACCAACTACCTAAGGAAGTCAGTATGTATTTATATGATTTGTATAAATATCACTTGCTTATATAAATAGAAAAGTTTGGACTATAATCTTTATTAGTAAACTTACTAATCCCCTTCACGGATTACTGCCTTGTCGTGGCGAAGGGGCTTGTGTAATTCAATGAAGCTATGAGCTATGCCGTGCAGGGCCACCCAAGATGGAAAGGTCATAGCAGAGAGTTCTGACAAAATGTGATCCACTGGAGAAGGAAATGGCAACCCACTCCAGTATCTTTGCCATGAAAACCCTATGGACAGTACCAAAAGGCAAAACGATATGACGCTGGAAGATGAGCCCCTCAGGTTGGAAGGCGTCCAATATTCTACTGGGGAAGAGCAAAGGGCTAATACTAGTAGCGCCAGAAAGAATGAAGTGACTGGGCCAAAGCCGAAAGGACGCTCAGCTGTGGATGTGTCTGGTGGTGAAAGGAAAGTCCGATGCTGTAAAGATTTTTTCTCCATAGGAACCTGCAATGTAAGATCCATGAATCAAGGAAAGCTGGATGTGGTCAAACAAGAGATGACAAGACTGAACATCGACATCTTAGGTATCAGCGAACTAAAATGGACAGGAATGGGTGAATTTAATTCAGATGACCATCAGGTATACTACTGCGGGCAAGAATCCCTCAGAAGAAATGGAGTAGCCTTCATAGTCAATCAAAGAATACGAAAAGCAATACTGGGATACAATCCTCAAAATGACAGAATGATCTCAGTTCGAGTCCAAGGCAAACCATTCAATATCACAGTAGTCCAAGTCTATGCCTCAACCACCAGTGCTGAAGAGGATGAAATTGACATTGAAGCCCTACAGCACCTTATAGAACTAACACCAAAAAGTGATGTCCTTATCATCATGGGATGAAGGTAGTGACAGATTTTATTTTCCTGGGCTCCAGGATCACCGCAGATGGGGACTGTAGCCAAGAAATTAAAAGACGCTTGCTCCTGGGGAGGAAAGCCATGGCAAATCTAGACAGCACACTAAAAAGCAGAGACATCACCCTGTCAACAAAAGTGCGTATAATCAAGGCTATGGTCTTCCCAGATGCAATGTATGGCAGAGCGCCAAAGAATTGAGGCCTTTGAACTATGGTGCTGGAGAAGACTCCTGCGAGTCCCTTGGACTGCAAGGCGATCAAACCGGTCAGTCCTAGAGGAGATCAACCCTGACTGCTCTTTAGAAGGCCAGATCCTGAAGCTAAAACTCAAATACTTTGGCCACCTAATGAGAAGGAAGGACTCACTGGAGAAGAGCCTAATGCTGGGAAAGATTGGGGGCAATAGAAGAAGGGGACAAGAGAATGAGGTGGCTGGATGGAGTCACTGAAGCAGTAGGCGTGAGCTTAAATGGACTCCAGAAGATGGTAGAGGACAGGAAGGCCTGGAGGAACATTGTCCATAGGGTCACGATGGGTCGGACATGACTTCGCAGCTAACAACAACAACAACAAATGTACTAATTAATCTGGTATGAATCCCTTCTTTCTATTGGTTTGAGTAGTATATAGAAAGAAAGGTCATGAGATCAGTAAAGGCATATTTTATGAATTCAGCTTGGTGTATAGTTTGCTTTTGTTAGGCATTAGAGCTTTAATATGGTCTCAGGAAGTTATTGATTTTAGTTTGCTAAGGGATACCAAAATGCTGGAACTTGGTCTAATATTTCTTGCTTTTTCTTTCTTCCCTTAATTTTTTTTCTTGTATTCATGTGTTATCTTTGTTCTAGAATATATTTGTCAATATAAATTTTCTCTTCTGTTTATTTCCCCATCACAACTTTACACCCCTTAATAGATGCTCAGTGAGTGTAGCAAACTTTTCTGCATCTGAAATGTTTAAGGGTTCTGAAGGAGAAAGGCTTGCAGGTAGTTCTTGACTTGTGACCATATGTTTCATGACCATTCAAAGTTATTATAATAGTGCTCAAAAATGTAAACACTCCTCACACTTCACAACAGTTGCAGAGCCACTGTGGTGACATGATCTAAGTTCGGGTGTTGGCAGACCCTGCTGTTCCACCAGGTGTGGGGTTAGGGCAAGAGCAGGGTGGACTGAAAGTGTGGGCACATGCATGAAGAGTGGATGGGTGGCAGTTTTTGTCTATTTCTAGTTTTATTTTTACTGGTTTCGTACTGGGTTTTTTTTGCTACATTATTCACTGTAAGCCACCTGGAGTTGTTTTTAAGATGTGCAGCTATAACACGCATGTGAACATGCTAATGTCTTACTTTATATGTACGCAGCTTGTTTTTGCAAATTTGGCTTGTGGGATAGTCACTTCCTTGTGGTTTTACTTGGCTCTTGCCATTGTCTGGAATCAAGCCTGGCCTCTGGTTTCTCCCAGTTTGAAACATATTATTTATATACTCCAAAATTGCT
The DNA here is from genome assembly GCF_964194415.1 of Vipera berus. Classification (NCBI taxonomy): domain Eukaryota; kingdom Metazoa; phylum Chordata; class Lepidosauria; order Squamata; family Viperidae; genus Vipera; species Vipera berus. Next base: position 242,034,838 of record NC_138202.1, read on the forward strand.
GAGTTTTCTAGAAAACCCAACTACGCTAAAATATCCACTTATCTTCTGTCACAGAAGCCTATGTCCATTAATGCAGACTACTTCATCTGCGTATACTCTAGAACCTATTTCAATAATCTGAGTTGGATTTTCTTTTTTGAAAGGTAGCTGAATAACAGCACCATTTACTCCTTGAGGGTTTTTTGGGGGGTGCTATAAATAAATGCCTTTTGGAGCTGTCGAGAAGCTAGTTTTGTGGCAAACAGGAATGTTTGTCCCAGGAGGCAGAAAGAAGCATTCATGACAGGAAGTGGCTGGCTGGCTGACTAAGGAAGGAAGGGGAGGAGGTTTTTCCAGGACACTCATCAATGTTTTGATAATAAATAAATAAACTCTACAGTCTTAGTGCCAGTCAACAACTAGGATTACTAAGAGAAAGCAGTCTTCCCCTTTCACTTTCTCTCAGTCCTCGGCTTGGGCTTTCTCTTTACCAGACAAATGGCAATACAAATAGTCCTTGACTTACAACCACAACTGGGAGCAGAATTTCCCTTGGGAAGCAAGGGGGTTGCTATAGGAGTCACACCCAATTTTATGACCATTTTGCCATGGTTGTTAAGCAAATCACTTCAGTTGTTAAATGAATCATGTCATCATTAAGCAAATCCAGTTTCCCTAGCAACCTTCCTGTTTAGGATGGGCTATATAGATATTATAAATAAATAAGCAAGCACTCCAACAGCGTGATTTTCCAAAGTAGAGGCACTCTGCACAGAAAAAGAATCCCTCAAAACTCCAGTGAAACTCTTCCTATGGCCAAGAATGCAGGTGACGTGTGACAGGTGAAACAGCTGGCTGAATCAATAACACTGATGTGATTCAAGGAAGTGTGGAAAAGCCACTTGAGAAATAAACGATCTGTGCTTTGCTCTGCTTTTTACTCCAATTGCATTTGAGTCTAGGGAGCAGAGCCGAAAAATCTTGTTGCTCTGATCAGTAATGCCTTGGGGAGGCAGCTGAGAAAAGGTCCTTGGCTAGAGATTCATTTTGTCCTTTCAGTCTGGAAAGGTTGGAAACTTACAGCATTAGTCAACCATTCATACTCTCTTTGGGATTGATTGACTTGAAAAAAATGTAATAAGTAAATAGGTCACCATTTTATTCATATGAAATCTCTGTCAATTTGGGTGTTCTGTATTCAGAGTTTTGAAGACCATTCTTGCCCTGGTTCCTTTTTTTAGGAAGTCCACCTTCCACTGAAGTGCCAGCAGGTAATTACCCATTTATGGTGCAATCAGATGATGGACGTCAAGTGCCTGTTGTTCAGGCATACGCCTTTGGAAAATATCTCGGCTATTTGAATGTCGTATTCGATGATAAAGGAAATGTAATCAAGGCATCTGGAAATCCCATTTTGTTGAATAAGGATATTCCTGAAGGTATGAAATTGGGAATGGATGTGAAACGTCTTTAAGTATCAACTGAGTAAATATGATCTTTCAAAACTTAATACTAATACTATTATGCCATTATTTTTATTTTTTATTTATTTTAATTCCATTTATATCCCGCCCTTCTCCGAAGACTCAGGGTGGCTTACAAGCTTAGCAGTAGCCTTCATTCTATGTATATGCCTGCTTATTAGGGCTTTCACACACACACCCAAGCGGCATTATTACAAAGTCAGCTTAATTGCCCACAACAATCTGGGTCCTCATTTTACCTACCTCGGAAGGATGGAAGGCTGAGTCAACCTTGAGGAGACGCCTGCTAAAAACCATCTGCATAATATCAACAAGATAGTTATGAGTCTTTTAAAAATATAAAATATAGTACAAGGCAGCATATACGTAGCATGTTTTCTAGAGATTTGTGAAAGAGCAACAAAGGTTTTCCATGTTGTTTAACCTTGACAGCAACAAACTGATTCTGCACCTTCACTAATACACACAGACACACAAACACACACACACACCACATATATTACTAAACTGAAGAAAATGAGGAGATACAGTAATCAGAAGTAGAATTTATAGGGAAATCTGGGGGCTCAGTGTTGTCCAATGCTACATCCAAAGTACTTGAAATCTACAATTTTTGATATAACTACAATTACCAGACTTCCTCCATTACTGCATTGCTCGGGAAATAAATGATGTGACGTGGTTACCGACCTATTTTCATTAACACTTATAAATATAAACATAGCTATCTGGATTTTATTATTATTGTTTTAGATCAAGATCTGAAAGCAGAAGTTAACAAAATGAAGATCCAGCTACAGAGTTATTCTTCACAAGAAATAGGGAAAACAATTGTTTACTTGAATGGAACGACTCAAGCCTGCCGCTTTCAGGAGTGCAACTTGGGAAATTTAATTTGTGACGCTGTGGTAAGGAACTAACAAATTAGAATACAAATAACTGGTTCTGTACTTGATTATCTGAAAAAGGATTAAAGGTACCTTGTGTGAGGTACACACCCTTAACGTTGAAATCAGGGAACTTCCATAGTCTCGGGAACACTATTAATGTGTAGAATTAATCATGAAGTTTTATAAATGCACAGCTAAGGCTGGAATGTGTGCAAATAACATTAGTAAGGATTGGATCCAAATCTAGCTGTTTTTTGGCCAATAGTTGCCATTTTTTGTAGCTGCAGGGTGATGATGATAGATCGGGGTGCACAGGTCTTGCCTTAGAAACCACTTATACTGTGTTTCCCTGAAAGTAAGGCCTACACCAACAATAAGCCCTAGCTTGATTTTGGGGGGTGGGCCTAATATAATCCCTATCCCAAAAATAAGCCCTAGTTTGGGGGCAAGGCACACACCTAAAAATCAAGCTAGGGCGGAGATGGGGGCATGGAACTGCTCCACCTGCCCCGTACCCTCTCCTTGCAGCCAGGCCTTTCCTTGCCGGCCCACTTCTTCTTCTGTGGCCTCTTCCGCAGCCAGGCCTGCATTCCGCAGTCACAGGACTTTCCAGAAGGTCTGTGCAGCCAAGAACCCAGCGATGCATTCAATCCATAGCTCGGTACTTGGCTGCTTAGGCCTTCTGGAAAGGCCTGACTGCAAAATGCAGGCCTGAATGGAGGTGCAGAACTTCAGCCCCAGAAGAAGTGGACTGGCTGGGTGGGGCTGTTGGTGCCGGAGGTGAGGTAAGGCTGAGAGCGAAAATAAGACCTGGTGCCTCTTTTGGAGGCAAAAAAAAAGACCTGGTCTTATTTCAAGGAAACATGGTAGCTTGGCAAATCTTGTTTCAAGCCCTGCCTTTTTCTTCTTGTCTTGCTTTCTTTACATCATGGATGCCCTACATCCTGATTTTTCTCCCTCACATCTTGTTTGGCTTGTCCTTCTTCTTCCTCCTTGCCAGCATCATTTTCAAAAATCCCAACCAGTTACTTGTCTTCATTCCTACTGCTGCTCTTCATAGCAGCCCTAATTTTAAGTCCTCTATTAAGTTGTGGGCTCTTTCGAAGCACGAGGCAAGACAAGAGGTTGAAAGCAGGAACACTGCTTTATTGAGCTAACAGGAACAGAACTAAGAATGGGGGCTTCTGCGCAGCTACTTATTTTTTATTTTTTTTTATTCCATTTATATCCCGCCCTTCTCCGAAGACTCAGGGCGGCTTACAAGCTTAGCAGTAGCCTTCATTCTATGTATATGCCTGCTTATTAGGGCTTTCACACAAACCCCAAGCGGCATTATTATAAAGTCAGCTTAATTGCCCCCAACAAACTGGGTCCTTATACAGTTGGCCACTAGGTGGCAGCCAATAGATTTAAAGTAACCCATTTCCCGCACAAATCATCCAATGGTCTTTCTGGAGATAAGGAGTCTGGCTTGGCCCTTAGCTGTTACACAGGCAACCATTAGCAGCAATTAACAGACATGTGAACAGTGTAAGCAGAGAAAGCCCAAAACATTACACCACTCCCCCCTATAATGTACACACATTCTCAGTATTACTTAAAAACAAAGTCTTGCAGATATGGTGGTGGTCTGCGAGACTTGCAGAGCGCCTGGGGGATCCAGGCAAGTTCCAGTCCACCAGCTTGCCCGCCGGGCTGGGTGGACCAGGACTCAGAAGTTCACGAGAGTCGAATTGTCTCAAGTTCATTTGGTGGGCCCTTCCAGATTGGCCCAGTCCAAAGTCCAATGCAGGAGCAGAGTTAGCACACTGGCTGTTTTGTTCTGGTTTACTTTCCCCATCAGGGGACCCATGATGCACTCCCGGACTGTGTCCATCTACGACCACCTCCCCGTTGTACTGACTGCAAGAGTCCTCAGTTTGTGTGAACTGCTCTGTTACATTGCTGGTTTCAGGCTCTGGAAGTGGACCCGAAGTGAGTTCCTTGCCTTGTGGCTGCTCTGCGAATCACTTCCGCAGCTGATCAATATGGTGGCGAATGACTCATCCCCCCATCCAGAGCCACCTCATAGGAAAAGGGTCCAGAGGTTTTGACAACTTTTGCCAGCACCCACAAGTTCCCATGCCCATAGTTCCGGGCCCACACCCCATCACCCACTTGCAACCCCCTTGGAGCTTTTGGGCGAGAGGTGTCTGCTGCCACTCAGACAGGATGCAACCTGTCCAGTTTTGTGATGAGTCTTTTTCCCCAGCGTAGCTCTGCTGGGCTCTTGCCCATTGCTGTGCAAGGCATAGTGTGCTGGCAAAGCAAGAAGTCAGCAAGCCTATGGTGCCAGTCTCCAGTCACTATGTGCTTGAGTGACTCTTTTGTTGTGCACACCATGTGTTCAGCCTGCCTGTTAGTGGAGGGGTGAAAAGGAGCTGACATTGCATGCCTTATGAGGTTTGTCCTCAAAAAGGCCTGAAATTCTGCCGCTGTGAACTGGGCCCCATTGTCTGAGACTACAACGTCCAGCAGCCCGTGTGTTGCAAAAAGCTTTCTAAGCACCTGGATGGTCCTAGCAGGGGTGTTCTTGTCTAAGAGCTGGTGTAACTGCTCTGCCACTGTGATCTTGTTAGGCAGGAACGCATGGTAAAAATTCAGGAGGCCCAGGAATGCCTGAAGCTCTCCCTTTGATTTGGGGCTTGTTGCCAGCTGAATTGCCTTCAGCTTGGACTTTGCAGGATGGATGCCATCGGCATCAATGTGGAACCCCAAGAACTCAGTGGAAGGGACCCCAATTTTGCACTTGTCCCTCCTCAGCTTAAGTCCCATGGTGCGGAACCGTTGAAGGATGGCCTTGAGCCTTCCTGCTAGCACCTCAGTGGACTCCCCGGCAATGATCACATCGTCAAAATAGGCGCAAACCCCTGGGATGCCCTTTAACATGTGCTCCATGAGTCCCTGGAAGATTCCTGGGGCTACGCTAACCCCCAAACTGGAGCTGTTTGACTCTGAAAGCCCCCCTGTGTGTCACAATTGTTTGTGCAGCTGCTGTGGCCTCATCAAATGGTAACTGCTGATAGGCCTGAGCCAAATCTAATTTTGCAAACACGGTACCCCCTAGCAGCGATGCCAAAATGTGGCTCACAGCTGGCACTGGGTATGCGTGCTGCTGCAGCGCCCTGTTAAGGGTGCACTTGTAATCAGCACAACTCCTGATTTCCCCATTGGCCTTAAGTGGCGTGACAATGGGAGTTTCCCACTCCCCCCATCTACGGGCTGAAGTACCCCCGGTTAACTAGCTTGTCCAGCTCTGCATCGATTTTATGCTTAAGCGCAAATGGCACTCTACAAGTTTTGATCCTTATAGGCATTACAGCAGGATCAAGTTTAAAGGCTATCAGAGGGCCCTTGTACTCCCCCAGGCTAGTGTCCAAGACATCCGTGAATTCCTCACATACTGACGTCAAGTTCGCCGCTTGTGTCCAATGGATCCCTGTTACTTGAATTTCCAGGGCATCAAACCAATCAAGCCATATTAAACTTGTTCACTGGCCCTCCACCACGACCACATCCAGGGCCCCCAAAACCCCCTTGAACTTGACAGCCAACACGACCTCACCTTGATGGCTTCTTGGGAATTCTGGAAGTCGGTAAGGAGGATGTTGGATGGCCTAAGCTTGGCCCACCTCTTGTTGCAGTTGCAGACGAATCGGAAAGTCTCCAGGGAAATAATGGACACGGCTAAACCGGTGTCCAGCTCCATCCTGCAAGGAACACCTTGCAGTTTGACTTGAAGTTGAAGTTTTTGTTTGAGGGGCCGACGAGCTCCCATGCGACAGACACTTCTGTGGCTGGAGCAGAACCCTACTCTAAAGTGCCCCGGGCCACGGTACCTCTCCTTAACGAGTCGTGCTGCTTTCGGTCCTGTTGGCGACCTTGACAGAGGGATGCGATGTGGCCTGTCTTCCCACAGTCCCGACACATGGCAGTTCTGAACTTGCAGTTCGCTCGATGATGGCGGCCTCCACAGCCCAGACACCGAAGGAAGGGAACTGCCTTATCAGGAGGACTCAGTTCCTTGTTGTGGTGCCTTTGGATCTTGTCAACTTCATGGTTGAAGTCAACGTCTTCTAGAAGTTCAGCGTCCTCATGGTGAATGGCTTCCTCATGCAATGTGCTTTTGGCGGGCTGCAAGGCCTTCACGGCTCTGCCGATGGCTTCATCCGCCATTACTTCTTTCAAGGCTTCCTAGAGCAAAAGAGTCTCTTTTGCAAAAAGATTCTGTTGTAACTCTCTGCTCCATAGTCTGCAAACGAGCCTGTCTCAAAGCCTCTCCTCCAAGTCCGAAAACTGGCACAGACGCGAAGCTTGTCTCAATGCCGCGATGAGTTCGGTGGCCGTCTCGCCGAGTTGCTGCACTCGCTGTTCAAAAGCATGTTGCCACACTATCACCGACAGCTTGGGCTGGAAATGGTCGCTGAGTCACTTCTTCAGGTCCATGTAAGCTACGGACTCCAGCTGGGCCAGCGCAACTAAATTCTCCATGATATCAAAAGTTGCAGGGCCGCAAACACAGAGGAGTGTTGTGGCCTTCAGGCAATCTTCAGAGACTTGGTTGGCTCGAAGATAGTTTTTGACCCTCGAGATGTACAACGACCATCTTTCTGGGTGAGTCACATCAAATTCCTCAAGCTTTCCAACATTCGCCATCTTGGAATGTCTTTGCAGCTCGGGTCTCTCTTTGTTCATCCTGCTTCTTCGGTAGGGTCTGGGACTGGTCCACAGGGCTGCATGGTCACTGGTGTGGTTTGCTAGGCTGACCGAGGTGGGGGGGACATGTTCCCTGCCAGGCACTTTGCTGGCCTCACACCCTAGTGACTTGCAGCTCTTCTGAAGAAGCAGGATCCCACCTTTGTCACCAGTGTTAAGTCGTGGGCTCTTTCGAAGCATGAGGCAAGACAAGAGGTTGAAAGCAGGAACACCGCTTTATTGAGCTAACAGGAACAGAACTAAGAATGGAGGCTTCTGCGCAGCTACTTATACAGTTGGCCACTAGGTGGCAGCCAATAGATTTAAAGGAACCCATTTCCCGCACAAATCATCCAATGGTCTTTCTGGAGACAAGGAGTCTGGCTTGGCCCTTAGCTACACAGGCAACCGTTAGCAGCAATTAACAGACGCGTGAACAGTGTAAGCAGAGAAACCCCAATACATTACATCCTCCTCCCCCTGCTTTGTTGTCAAACTTTCCATCCTGCCACTTTCTTACTAACTCCGACAAGCCTTGTCATGCTGTGGTGCTTCTTCACCCAGTCTCACCATCTTTGGTGCACAGTTCTTGACAGGAATAACTAATGGCATGAACAAATTTATGTACCTAGAAATCGTATTGTGCTTAAAAGAAGGTATGCTCAGAGTGCAGACAAAATGCAGTCCGCTGGGTGGTCCAACATAACCCAGCAGCTTCTCCCTCAGAGCCACAGTTTCTCCACAGCCATCCTCTTGCTTCTCTACATCTTGCCTTAAAATGGGAAATAATCTTTATCTCAGATGAGGAGTTGCTCAGAATAAAGATTTTTTTTCCTCAAAAAAATTTCAGTAAAAACTTCAGTAAAGTTCCAGTAGCATTGTTAAAGGCAATCTAAATGAAGCTACTGCTGAAGGGGAACAAGCTAAACCCTCTCTATTCAATTTTATGTCTTTCTAAAAAAAACCTTTTTTTTCATACAGATAACAAAAGAGCTCCCATTGCTATCAGTGGAGGGTCTCTGAGAACCACATTGTGAGACAGAAGGGGCCCTTTTGAGAAGGGGGTGCTGCAAGGAAGGACAACTTGTAACAAACTATTTTACTATAGGCTTTTTAGTGGAAAATAGCTATACTGCTAGATATCATCGCAAGATTTCTAATTTTGATACACTGATGTCCTTTAAAGTTAAGTGAAAAGGATAGTGGAGGTTTAATTCACATTTTTTTTCTTTGTGAATGTTTTTAGATTTACAATAACCTGAGACATCCAGATGATAATGAGTGGAATCATGTTTCCATGTGCATTGTAAATGGTGGTGGAATACGGTCACCCATTGATGAACGAGCCAATAATGGTATATGTAATTTCAAGAGCATCTACACAATGCCACTTCAATTTCTCTTTGTTGTATGCCAATATTTAAATTTGGACTTGTATCCACTCTATTCAACTACTGACATGTTTTTTTTAAAAATTTGCCAGGCTGTGAAGCTTTAGCTCTTGACCTTATCCTGTTTGAATATCCCATATTTAGTTTGGGTAAACATGCTGTCCAAAGCTACCATGATTATTGTCTGATGATGAAAATTAACAAATATCCCTCTTTTGCATCTTCCTTTACAGAGAAAAATTCCCCTTCTTCCATAAATATTTAAACACTATCAGATTTACCTTTAGAGAGCATCTTATTTATATGTTTCTATTAGTTTGCTGTCAACATCTTGTCCAAACCGTCTGTGGCACTACTAGTTTTTCTCTTGAAACCTAATCATATTTTATGCACGTTGAAAAACATTGCTTACAGATTTTCAGATACTTTAAACTGTACATTATTATCTGTTTATTCTGTTTAACTTCTCCTTTAAATGTAATTTGCTTTTTATACTACAATGATGGCATGGGTAGAAACCACAGAAATCAAATTAACATTCCTACCCTTCATATGAATGATGGCCTGCCACTTTTAGCCGAAGATGCAAACTAGATGCAAATCTAAGTTGCAAACTAGACTGGAATTTAGCCTGTTGAGGTCACCTAGACAAGAAGCACAATTATAATATCTTTATTGTAATGTTGCATTTGCAGAACCTTTCAAGTATGAAAACATTTCTTCCCTCCTTTCCTTTTACTTCCCAGGAAATAAGGAAGGTCCCTTCTGAGATGCTTCCCAGACCCCTTTTTCTTCTGAGGGCTGAGATTTCTTTTGCATGATGGTTTTTCTAGTCCTTGGATCTTGCTCCTATCTCCCAAGGTCATTCCTATAATACCATTAAAGATAAGGACTAGTCTAAGGTCTGGCAGGCAATCTGATTGTGGGATAAGATTTGAACTCGGCTGTCTTCGACTTAACCAATACCACAATGCCTTAAAAAGGAACAAAATTGTGCATAATATGACTTATTGCTGTATAACAGTGTTGTGTTCTACTCAGGCATTATTACCTTGGAGGAACTGACAGCAGTATTGCCATTTGGAGGAACGTTCGACTTGCTACAGATCAAAGGTTCTGCTCTAAAACAAGCGTTTGAGCACAGCGTTCACCGACATGGGCAAGGAACGGGTGAATTGCTACAGGTCTCAGGTTAGCTATCTTCATCGATTGCCAGCACTAAGTGCAAAAGTCTTTTTGTTTTTTTATCAAACATTAACAGTTCATTTTCTCTTGCTCAAAAACCCTGGGGAGAATGATTTATCTCCAGCATGGGCATCATTAATCTAGAGGTGTGTGTGTCACTCAGGAGCCAGGTGACAGGAAATAAGAATCTGCCTCAGACTTCCTGCTTAAATAGCATTGGATGTAAACAAACACAAAATACTGGAGGCCCCATTACTCACCTTTCCCTCCATTGCTGCAGAACTGTTAGGGAGAGAGATGGGGAAAAAGGCACATAAGTTTCAAAGAAATTATGCCAGACCTCTCACTCTTTGGTTGGGATTTTCATAGGGATGTGCATCAGAGTAAGCTGACGTCCAGATCCCAGGGCAGGCCAGGTGTAATTCAGCACAGATATTCACCTAGCCTTGGTAGAAGACATGAGAATCAATCCAAGCCATACAGTTGTGGTCTACTTTAAACTCCTGTCCTAATTTATTTCCTTGGATCTACATTGTGCCATAAAAGCAGTATTGCTGCAGCCACATCATAAACAAAATGTTTCACTAATTAAATGCTAGGATGAAGAGAAAAAAGACTGTGAATGGCAGGTCAGTTCTTAGCGTTACACCATTTTTGGAGTTGGACAAATGAGAAATATTTATTCATTCACCCCTTTATTTACTTAAGTAAGGCCCACTTAACAATAGTAATCCATGGCAAAACAGCACTTCTATTATCGATGCACTCTTTTGTGGTAAATTCTTATAAAGAGGAATTAGTCACTCCTGGTTTAAAAACTTTTTCAAAAAGAAAAATTACGCTGAAAAATCATGTTATTATTTTTCTATTTTGGTACGGCAATTTTCCATTTTGTAATTCTGCAGAAATATATTTTACTTCCTGCCCTAATTTCCATAAGCAGTAAAGCTAGAAATGCACATGCATATTAGATTGTAGGCACTCCTGGCATGGTTTAAAAGAAAAGTGTGGGGGGGGGGGAGGAAAAGAAAATTGGAGGAGGGGAATTTCCTGTAACCACCAATCTGGAACAGATACAAAGTGGTACCTTAGAATGAATTAAAAATAACTTCTCCCTTTCTGCTAGAAGTCTTTTGTAAGCAGGCTTGCATCCATGGTACTGTGAATCTGATTTTACTATTTGTCTATTCCCAAAAGCCATGAATAGCACAACGATTTATTAATATTTTTAGAGATACAAACAAGAGATTTGCAAGAGATGGTACCTAAAACACTTCTGACTTGTGTTTCTTAATAGGCATAAAAGTGGTGTATGATCTCTCCCAAAAGCCAGGAAACAGGGTGGTCAGCTTAAACATTCTTTGCACAGACTGCAGAGTGCCAACCTATGTTCCGCTTGAGATGGAAAAGACCTACAAAGTGCTTTTACCTTCTTTCCTTGCTACTGGTGGTGATGGATATCACATGCTAAAGGGAGATTCAAGTAACCACAGTAGCGGTAAGTATTAGCCTTTCTGGTGATTAGCAGATGGCAATGTACTTAGAATGACTTAAGTATGCAAGTACTGGAATTCATATCCCTGAAAAGAATCCACACGACATAACTAAGGACAATATTGCTGTCATACTACGATTTCTATGTACCCCTTTTCAAACTGCAGCAGGAAATATTTAATTCAGTTTGATTTGGGCTATTATGCAAGAGGGAAAGTAGAAGTGCCAGTGGCATCACCCTTTCCCTGTAAAGCAAGATTTGAGATAAAAATACATAACTTGATCGAAGTGTCATCTTTGATCAAAAGCCGTGGTAGTGTAGTGGTTAGAATGCAGTATTGCAGGCTAATTCTGCTGACTGCCAGCAGTTCAATCCTGACCGGCTCAAGACTGACTCAGCCGTCTATCTTTCCAAGGTCAGTAAAATGAGGATCCAGATTGTTGGTGGGCAATATGCTGACTCACTGCTTAGAGAGTGCTATAAAGCACTATGGAATGGTATATAAGTCTAAAGTGCTACTACTATTGCTATCATCTTTGTCTCTTTTACTTCCAAATAAAATAATCAAGCAGCGTTTGTGTTCAAGGTATTAACACAGGTTTATTTATAAACTAGCTAGGGAAATCTACTTGATTTGTGTATCAAAAATGCAGTTGGAGACTAGAAGGCCTCAAGTTTCTCCCTAAAGATTTTCACTGCTCTTCTACATCTAGTGGCATGGTTGGTGCTGCCTCCTTGTTATGCAACAACAGCAAGAAATCTCTTAAGGCTCCCGATGCTGTGTGGGTAGTTTATAATGTCTGGAACAGAAAGACAGAGAAATTTTAATATGCATAAGACCAAGAGCAAGGACAGCGGCAGCCTTTCAATAAAATGCACACTAGCACTCAAACAGCCATTCTATACTCAATCATAAAAACACAACTCTAGCAGAGCTGCCTTGAATGGATTGACTGCTATATAAAATTGATAAACTTTTGAGTATTTTCCATTTCAAATAGCCATAAATGAATCCTGTGCAGGTTTTTTAAAAAAAACAACAGTATTACAAGTTAAAAACCAGTGTTTTACAGTGCCTAAAGTATATGACTGACATATTTTCAATCTAATCTACTATAAACTAGGCTCCTGGGTGAGATAAAATGAAGGTTGCATGGGAACAGAACCACCAGATATACTTGGCTACAGATTCCCTGGGTAAATTACAAATGTGATTATTTTTCAAAAATGAAATTACTCCCTTTATGCAGTGTGACCTCTATTTGTTATAAGAATAATGTAATAAGGATTCTAGTCTTTGAAGACTGTCCTAGGAGTATACTATCATAGTAGAAGGCAAGGAGATGTAAAATTATTGTATTGTACTAAGACAAGGAATTTAACAGTGGCTGTGTCAATTTCATTGTTTGAAACCTATTTTAACACAAATCATTTATAGGCAGTTCATAATTGGATAATGTGGAATAACTAAGTTATTTAAATAATTTGTTTTAAACAGGTGATCTTGATATTTCTATTGTTGGTGACTACATCAAAAGAATGGAAAAGGTTTTTCCAGCAGTTGAAGGTCGTGTGACGTTTTCAGCTGCGACTTTATTCCAAGCACAACTTTTTTTGACCTGGGGATTATGCATTTCACTTTTATATTTCATTCTTTAATTTCAACCTTATTTCAGACTCTTTGGACTTCAGCTGCTCAACACTTAGTTCCTGCAGACTTTCAGAAGCCAGCATGTAAATTCTTAATTGCTCTTGGAGTAGCTGGAATCCTTTGAAGTTTACTACATACAATATGTATATGATTTATGTATATAATGTGTATATACGTAGCATCTTTTGATTTTTAAAAGCAATTTAAGTGATTCCAAAAAGCAAATGATTATCCTCGGGGGGACATTACAGTCCCAAAAATAAATAAATAAATGGCGGAGATATAAATCACAGATTTCCATTTGCATCTGAATAACAGCACAAAGCATGGCTGGAGAATTCCAGTGAAGTTACTCATGAAAAGTGGCCGGTGACAGTAAATGGTGTTATGCAACAATTTCTGTAAAATCTGTTTAATAAAAAGAGCATTCTTTCATTTTTGGTTCTGTACATGATCTTCAGTTAATGCAAAAGTCTTTATGAACGAAGTCTGAATAATCTTTCAAAGTTACGTTCTGCATTTTTTCTCAGCGAAAATTATTCAGAAGAATAAATAATGGAATTTTCCTGAGATTCAATAAACAATAGGCTTTAATCAATCTTTCTTGAGTAAAAGTTTTTGTTTTCCGAAATAAAGGTTAATTATATGTACAAACAAATATACAAGACTAAACAAATAACCTAGTCATTAAATTAGCACACAGCAGTCAACGGAGTTAATTCAGTATCTTGACCTGTATGTGATCTTGATAAGATAAAGGAACCATTCTTTTCAACCTGTGAAAAATAAAGGGGGAGGAGGGGAGAGAAAATATGACAGCCAGTGAAAAGACCACCAGTAATTAGTACAATAAATATAAGTAATAATGGTATAGTGGTACCTTGGTATTCAACTGCTTTGAAACTCATTGAATTTAGTACTCTACGTGTTCTGACATGAATTTTTTTTCCTGGGACTTATCGTTTATTTGGTACTCACTGCACAAGCTAAAATTTGATGATGTCAGCTGCCTTGTGACTCACATTATTCCTTATGGAAAAAATCTTTTTGGTACTCATCATGCCTTCTGGAACCAATTAACAATGAGTACCGAGGTACCATTGTAAAGCCGTAACCTTAAATATTATCTATTTAAGTTCTTTACAGTGATATTCTAAAAATTCCTTTCAGAATTAGCATAATAAAAAATCCATTTTGGCCGATCTCCCTTTCTGCATTGATGAATTAAGGGCCACTACCTATTAGGATACTTCACAAAAGCTCTGCCTTGCAATGACTGGGTCCTGTACAAGCTTCCCTGCAGTTTTAATTCATTCCAGTGTGGATACCTCATGTGTAAACACTACACTGGTTGCAATTACTAAGTGGGAAACTCAAAAAGATTGTGATCCTGATAATATTTTCTGCAATAGTGAACCCTTTAATTAAAGCATTCCTATTTGTTTATATAAATTAGTTATATTTGTCTACAACAAACACCAAATGTGCTCTTACATCTAAATAAAATACAGTGGAAAAATAGAATTTAATGAAAAATACGTTTAAAAAATACTTAATAATTGGAGTGTTTTCCCAATGAAGTTTCTAACCTAAGTAACAAAAAGTGGGGTGCAGAAATAAATTGATGATGAGCAAAACATAATTCAAATACCAGTAACAAAGAAAATTATTCTTTTTGCATTGTCTCAAAAGGAAACATCACTAAGTGCTGCAACAGTTGCTACAATAGAGACACATTAAAGCAATTATGTTTTCCTTTAATATTTTTTATTATAAAACTTCAAAGATGTCTCTAGAAGGAACATTTGATTTAATAATGGCTGAATAAATACATTCATATTACAACGAAGGTGGGGAGAGTAATGCTGAAGAGTCCACTCTAATTAATCCAATTCAGGTTGGAGGGATTTCTTGACACCAAGACTTGTTAAGCAATGAAATAATCTTCCCAGTACAAGTGGTGGACTCTCCCTTACTGGAGATTTTTCAAAGTGAGGCTGAATGCCACCATCAGGAATGGTTTAATGGATTTCTGCAGTGAGGTTGGACTAGACAACTAGTAAGATTCCTCCAAATCATCTTTTCTAGGTAAAGGTAAAGGTTCCCCCGCACATTCGTGCTAGTCGTTTCCAACTCTAGGGGCCGGTGCTCATCTCCGTTTCAAAGCTGAAGAGCCAGCGCTTGTCCGAGGACTTCTCTGTGGTCATGTGGCCGGCATGACTAGACACCAAAGGCGCACAGAACGCTGTTACCTTCCCACCATAGTGGTCCCTATTTTTCTACTTGCATTTTTACGTGCTTTCGAACTGATAGGCTGGCAGAAGCTGGGACGAGTAACAGGCGCTCACTCTACAATGCTTTAATTCATTTACTTCTTTTTTGAGTAAAGCAATTAATTAGAGGAAGCAAATCTTATGCACAAAAGATATTTGGCCTGCACTAGTATTTTACATCAGGGGTCCCCAACCCCGAGTCCATGGCATGCCACAAACCGGGCCGGGCAAACAAGGAAAACCCCATCTGCAGGATGCAGGCAGCACACAAAACCACACCACATCCGGTCTGTGGAAAAACCTCTCTCCACGGAACCAGTCCCTCGTGCCCAAAAGGTCGGGGACCGTCGTTTTACATCATTGATCAGATAAATTAGAACTGTTTGTGTTACAACATACCATTCAACTCTGGAAATAGTTCTTGAATCCCAATATCCAGTAGGACATATGTTAACTAAAAATAAAATACAAAGAAAAGTTGCAGTTTTGAACTTTTTAAACACTACCTTAACATGGAGAGGTCTGCACAAACTTAGCAGCCCAAAGAACTATCATTCATTAGATAACCAGAATCTTTAAAAATTAGCTAAAATATATTCTCAATTTCAGTAACTGCATTATTTTTTAAAAAAAATTAAGTAAGCTGTTAACCAGTAGTCACAATAAATTACAACCCATCTTTAACAATTTTCAAAATAATCTACGTCTACTTACTCACCAAGGGAAATGTGTCAGAGGCCCAATGACAACAGCATGAAGTTGAAAACTAGTAAACACTGGTGCCTATCCATCCATACGCTGTGTTCATCCACTCTTGTCTTCTCCTTTTGAAATCTCTCTTCTAAGTCTTTCTTATTTTCTGGCACGAATCTCTAACAGTTACCAGTTCTGTCCAGAGTATGTTTAGCCCTTTATCTATTTATCATCTTCCACAGTTCTCCATTCCTGATCACTATCTTTTTCTTCTGCCCTTTTCCTCCTTTTCCATCTTCTCTCAGCAAAATTATACTGTCTAAATTCTTCCATTTCTTCCTCCTCGTATCCCCAGGCTTTCCATTTCATAAACACCCCCCCCCCAACATTCACTCTGATACAAAGATTACCTTCATTTACAGATACACATGTAAAACACATCTGCTATGACTGACATACACAGCATTCTATGGGCCTCATCCAATCTCTTGAGTCTGGAAATGCCAAGAGATTTGGCCTCGTTTAACCTAACTTAGCCCATTAATGACCTTTGCTATTCTGGAGTGCTTAATTCTTTGACTAATGTTCCTGCTATTAATTGCAGAAACACAACATAACTAGGCTTATTAATTGTGCTGCTCTCTCAGTCACACATCTATCAAACAGAATTTGGAAATACATTCCTAAAACTTAGAACATTATTTCTTTAGAGTTTGTTTTGCACACTAGCTATTAACGTAAGACAGCTGTGCGCACACTTGTAATGATGTACAGTATTTCAAAACTGTAAATTAAAACTTGCAAAAATTCTACCCCTAAATACAATAGGTGCTTAGGGTGTTCAATAGAACCCACCTGTTTGTTAAGTACTGGCTGTTGCAATCCATCAAATAGAAGTCTTATGCCTTCATATTTTGCATCTTCCCCAATACATTTACCGATCAGATCTGCAAAAAACATCAAAACATGAGTAAGTCAATTCAAATAAAAGGAATTCAAACTTAAAGCCAGACTCTGAAAGCTTTGTCAGCCGAAACATCTATTCTACAAAAGCATCACTGTTGGTGGCAATTGAATGAACGCCTGATTTCTGTAAAACATTTTAGCAGGACACTTTAAACATACAATGGGCAGCCAGTATATTTCTTACTATAGAGAATCTTCTGATTACCTGCAATAACCAATTGTACCTTCTCCTTTGACTGGGAGGCCTTTCAGTCACTCATGCCTTGGTTACTTCAAGACTGGATTATTATAATGCACTCTGCATGGAGCTGTAGATCATACATGCAGGTCAAACTGGGTTTTGATGATTTATTCTCAGTACTTTAAAGAGGGAAGGGATGCAATAAATAAGCCACATTCAGTTTCCAGCTGGTGTACAGCTGAGAGACATCACACAGGAGATGCAGAAACTGCTCTCTGCTTGCGGTTCCATTCCTTCTAGCTAATCTCTCGGATCTGTGAAGTTCAGCTCTTTGCTCCTGAGTCTTCATTAAGTAAGTGCCTCTGCCTAGGACCAGCCAAAAACTAAGTTAATGTAAAATTGGGGCTAATTTGCAGTATGTAGATTACATATCTAATCTGCTCCACTGGCTTCCAATCTGTTTTCAAGCACAGTTCTTATCAATGATCTAAATATCTTGAATTTGAATGTAAAGAAATTATATTGGAGAGGTAGGAATTTCATTTTTGAAGTAGCCCCCAACTGTAAATCCTCAAATGAGAAAAATGGTCTGCATAGTTCCATAGGCATTTCAGCCTAGCTCTTTGGGCACTTTCTTAATGATTACATTAGAAGAAATTGTACAAATGAAACAGTTGCTATGCACCAAGACTTCTCTGCTCCCCAACTAATTCCCCCCAAGGTTATGTGTTAATTATTAATTAAATTTATACACTGCCCCACCTTATTATGCAAAGCAACTCTGGGTGGCTTACAATTTTCCCATAGCATTTCCACTTCCCCAAGTAATAGGTAAGCAGTCTCTTCCAAAGCCCTCATTATAATGCAGATGTTTAAAACATAATACAACAACTTGCCTTCAATAGCATATTTAATATCTAGACAAATAGTTTACTTCAGATACTTGATTAATTTTCGTTTCCCGAGACCAGACTACGGATCTTTTATAGTGTTGTCCTAGAGCTCTAGGATTAACATGGGATTTGCTTCATCTCCCTTTCATTTCCTTTCCTAAATGCATGATTGCTACTTTCTGTCATTCAACCCACATTTTTAGAGCCAGATTTTCTTTTTCTTATTCATGGACCACTTGACTTAGCAGTCGAAAGAAATCCACACCTAATAAAGCACTCAATGTATTTGGGACCTGATTCTATAGTGCAGGGAGTATGACACATCCTGTAAACTTCAATATCCATTTTGCCTCGGTTATGTCCTGGGCATGAGATGCTGGTTTTGAGAAGGGGATTCAGAATACGGGCAGTCTTGTCGATGTTATCTGGGAGGAGTTCGATCCTGTGACTCCTGAAGAAGTGGACAGGATCATGGGGAAGCTGAGCTCCACCACGTGTTTGTTGGACCCGTGTCCCTCCTGGCTGATTTATGCGGCCCGGGATGGGACACGAGGCTGGCTCCAGGCAGTGATCACTGCCTCTTTGAGTGAGGGTAGCTTTCCCGCCGCCTTGAAGGAGGCGGTGGTGAGACCCCTCCTCAAGAAGCCTGCCTTGGACCCAGCAATATTAAATAACTTTCGTCCGGTCTCCAACCTTCGCTTTCTGGCGAAGGTTGTTGAGAGCGTGGTGGCGCAGCAGCTCCCTTTGTTCTTGGATGAAGCTGATTATCTAGACCCGTACCAATCGGGCTTCAGGCCCGGGTACAGCACGGAGACGGCATTGGTCGCGCTGGTGAATGATCTCTGGCGGGCTTGGGACAGGGGTTGCTCCTCTGTCCTAGTCCTTTTAGACCTCTCAGCGGCTTTTGATACCATCGACCATGGTATCTTGCTGCAACGTCTCAGGGGGTTGGGAGTGGGAGGCACAGTTTTTCAGTGGTTCTCCTCCTACCTTCTGGGACGTTTGCAGTCGGTGTTGGCAGGGGGGCAGAGGTCGACCTTGAGGCCTCTCATTTGTGGAGTCCCTCAGGGATCGGTCCTCTCGCCTCTCCTGTTCAACATCTATATGAAGCCGCTGGGTGAGATCATTCGTGGTTTTGGAGTTGGGTATCATCAGTATGCTGATGATACCCAGCTTTTTATTTCGACCCCAAACCACCCCAGTGATGCCCTCGACGTGATGTCCCGTTGCCTGGAGGCAGTCCGGGTCTGGATGGGGAGGAACAGGCTTCGGCTCAACCCTGACAAGACTGAGTGGCTGTTCGTGCCGGCATCCCGGGAAATTCCGATTATTCCATCTCTTGCCATGGGGGGTGAGCTATTACCCCCCGTAGATAGGGCGCGCAACTTGGGGGTCCTTCTAGACTCACAGCTCTCTTTAGAAGAGCATATTGGAGCTGTGACTAGGGGGGCCTTTGCCCAGGTTCGCCTGGTGCGCCAGTTGCGACCCTATCTGGACCGGGATGCCTTGCGTACAGTCACTCATGCGCTCGTGACCTCTCGTCTAGACTACTGTAATGCTCTCTACATGGGGCTGCCCTTGAAGTCCACTCGGAGGCTCCAACTGGTGCAGAATGCAGCCGCGCGAGTTGTGCTGGGAGTCTCCCGATACTCCCATGTTACACCTTTGCTCCGCGAGCTGCATTGGCTGCCGGTTGCCCTCTGGGTGAGATTCAAGGTGTTGGTAATGACTTACAAGCCCTACATGGCATGGGTCCGTATTACCTACGGCAACACCTGCGGCCGGCGTCAACTTCCCTCCGTCCAGTGCGCTCCCACAGAGAGGGCCTCCTCAGGGTGCCTCTGATCAAAGAATGTTGATTGGTGGCCCCCAGGGGGAGGGCGTTCTCTGTGGGCGCGCCAGACCTGTGGAACCGCTTGCCGGTTGAGCTCCGGATGGCCCCCGACCTTCGCTCCTTCCGGCGCAATCTCAAAACGTATTTATTTGAGCAATCTGACCTTGTTTGATGGGTTAGGGTTGGGGTTTTAATATGTTTTAATTACTGTTTTAAACTTGGGCATTATATTTAATCGTTTTTTAACTTTTGTATTCTGTTTTTATATTTATTGCCCTGTACACCGCCCTGAGTCCTTCGGGAGAAGGGCGGTATAAAAATATAATAAATATAATATAATATATAATATATTTGTGGAGCCACTAACGAAGTTCAGCCTCACCACAATCCATTAGCCGATTCCTAAATCTTCAGTGTTTTTGTTTGTTTCCTTGCTGCCTCCTTTACTTCCATTTTCCAAAACCTCTTTCTACCCATACGCTTTTGGATACAAAACTGGTTTCTTGAACTCTTTGTCATTTATTTTGGAGAAACAGTTCTAGTGAAGAAGAGGTCATCTTTTGGTTCCATTTAGCATAACACATTTTGGTTATCATAATTCTGGGTTCCATCTGATTTTGCCTTCATACAGAATAGGGTTGGGAAACTTGCACCATTCCTCACTAGTGGAAAAACTGGCTGACAGCTGTAACTCAAATTCATCTGGAAGATCTGCAGTAAAGGAACCATTCTACCAATCTAGTCAATCTAGTATGGAGTCTGTTGCCTACCAAACCTACAAAGGCAAGCAGTGAGTTAATTGGAAAAAAGTGTACATAGCTTCAATCATACAGTTTATATAACTAGAAATTGCACTGCCTGCACGCAGCCATGACGGCGCAATGGTTAGAATACAGTATTGCAGTCTAACTCTGCCCACAGCCAGGAGTTTGATCCTGACCAGCTCAAGGTTGACTCAGTCTTCCATCCTTCCGAAGATCCAGATCTTGGGGGCAATATGCTGACATTTGTAAACTGCTCAGTGTGTGCTGTAAAGCACTACGGAGCAATATATAAGTCTACGTGCTCTTGCTATTGCATGAGGCTTAAAACCTGTTACATGAATTAAAATCAAGGAATTTCTAATTTGTATGTTTTCTTCCACTAAACACTATACAACAGTAATATGATAACACAGCCCATGCTACTCAACTCAAAGGGCATATTGCTTCCTGAAGATGCTATGTCTAGTACCAGCTTTGGTCACTGCCACTATTAGAATAAAGGGGAATGGCTTGTAAAGGGGACAGGAAAAGACCAATACAGGAAAAGACCCATTTGGGCTTCAGGAGTCTTAGCAAGATAATACATCTGAAGCTATTTTTAAACCCTACACTCCGTTTATACGAGAATGCTTTGATAAACATATAGTAAGAATGTTTATATTAACAAGTGCCATTCAACCTGATGGACTTTGGTCATTTAGACTGCCTCTCTTCTTGATAAATCATGCCACATAAACACTGAACCTGGAATGTATTTCATCATTTCTTCAAAGGTCTGCTTGGCCCGTTTGTGCTTATCTTGGAGAGAGCGAGGTTGAGAATTCTCACAAAATACAGCATCTAAAAAAAAAAAACCACATTTTTTTTCTGGACAATGTAGAACCACTCAGGCAGACTTGCTTTAATTAGTTGGCCAATTTAAGTCACTTAAATAATAGGGCCTTGGCCTCAGAGTAACGCTGTAAAATTAAACTTGTTTTCTTTAGCTTCTGCTGTAAGATAGATTGCCTGTGACAGACTGCCAATCCTTCTCCATCTACACTGAACAACATCTTTGACAACAAGACTTCATTTGCAGCTTTCTACTAACCTCTGAGAAGTGTTATCAGTGAGACCAGACGGTGTTCCTGAAAGAGCTGTTCTAGTTTGTACTGCAAGTAGTTGTCTATATATTTTTCTAAGGTATTTTTGAAGAGAATCCTTCCACCCATCAAGATGTGATGAAGCCAGTCAGGGATATGGAAAACAACTCTAGCTGTAACATAGAATACAATTTAACATCAGTTTAACATCAAAGCAACTGCCTCACCTTTGAGTAAAAGTCTACTTTCTCAACTTATACTTTTAGATTTCACACGGTTAAAAAGCTTATTTTCCAGCCAATTATGAAAGATGGCAGAATACTTCAGCTCTGACACTGAGAACAAGGTTATCTTAAGTACCAGAAGAAATGATGCCTTCATCTACCATGGATATCTTAGTAACAGCCTTGCTGGATTAGCCAGTCTATGACCTGATCCAATAAGGCATGGGTCCCCAACCAATGGGCTGCTGCCCACTACCAGGCAAAATCACTTGGTGTTTGTCATTTCTTAAAAATATTACTCAGTGATAGCTAATCAGAAGATTCTATTTAATTTCTCCTTGTCTCACCACCTCCTGTCCAATCCTGAGTATTTTATGGTTTTTATCAAGGAAAATGAGCACAAGGCAGCAATTTTCGTCTGCAAGTCAACCTTTTCATATATATAAAACAGAAAATAGTCCTTCTTTGCCTTTAATGCACAATCGGAAGTATGATGATATAATACATTCTTCAAACATGCTCTGGAATTTTAAACTCATCGTATTTATCTTTACATCATTCTCTAAATCCAAACAACATATTGCCTATTAAAACATACTTCTGTCACAGTCTGAACAGACAAAAATCAATTCAAAAGATTACAAAGTTAATTTAGCATAGCAGAGTATTCATACTCTCAAATAACTTATTCCTAAATCAAGGCTTACACTTTATAGTGAATAACCTAAGGGATTTTTCCAAATCATGCACAAAAAAAGAACTGAATTGTTTATGCTAAGTAGCTTCAATATTAGTTCACCTTTTATACTAAAAATATTTAATTGCTTTTATTTTATGTTTGACATATATTTACAATAAAATTTTATTTGTTTGTTTGTTTGTTTCCACCCAGAGTCCCTCTCTGAGGGAGATGGGAGATTAAGGAATACTATACACACCCACACACTTTCATTAAATTTATATGCTGTCCATTTCACTATTAAGTGACTCCCAAGATAATCTGAAATATTATTTCTCTCTCAAATTGTAAAAATATTCATATGTTGAAAATTTTTGTCAATGTATATTTACCTGGAACAGAATTAGTACTTATGCAGTATGTTGTAATAACTTTTCTTCCAGCTTGCAGAAGCCTGCCTTTCTAAGAATTTAACAAGGAACCTATGATTGTGAGAACCCTCGTTTTATACTTTTTCTTGGCTCTAAGTTCCACTGGTCGATTGCATGAAATAGGGAACATATATTGGCTTGCCTTCTCTGGGCATCCTTTTCCAAAAGTACTCTGGTTTCATTTGCCTGTGGCGAAACGAGTTTCCTAATGTTTTCTGCACTACATTAATGTTGTAATCTAAATAATTAAAATGCACAGACAGTGGTGGCGGTGATTTGGCAACCGGTCTACAAGTTCTCATATTACAAAAGAAGCAGAACATAAAATCAGATCACTTGCACTCATTCCACTTCTGCTTTCAATTTCATAAAACCCTGTCAGCAATTTCTTACCAATATACATTAAGTAGTCATAAACTCCTTCAATTGACATCATCTTCAAGAAATAGTTCTCATTCTGTCTTCTTTCTAAATTCTCAGAACGGTTTGCATTGTTCTTATAGAGTTCATTATAAAGCTAAAAGCAGAGAAAATCAGGTTTTTAAAAAAGCATAAATGTTGTGGAATTTATCACCAAACAAAATACTTTTTCATCAATTATGGGTGTATTTGGTGGGAATTCCCTTTCACAATTTTGGTGGCCCCAAATAAAGCTCTCAAAATTTAATGACATACTGGTACAACTGTACGGGGTTCTTTTTTTATATAAATTAAGTCAACTAAGTGTCTATGGAGATTATCAGTCATCCTGCTAAACTTGTAAGCCGCCCTGAGTCTTCGGAGAAGGGCGGGATATAAATGGAATTAAAATAAATAAAATAAATAAATAAATAAAATAAATCCAGGTCATGGTTGTCCCGAAAGTACTTTTTCAAAAGAACTTAAGAAGCTTCTTGGATGAGAAGTGAAACATCTTCTAGGAAAAAACGAAGTCCAGTTGCCTTTGAAAAAGCACTTTGGGGATAGGTCAACTAAGCTTTTTTTCTTAACTTCCTTAAGTAAAAAAGGACAAACATTTTAAATCTGCCTAATCTATAATGTCACTGGATCATAGCGATTCTACCACCCTAGTCTTTGGAGGCCAAAAATCAAGAGTGTTAATAAAAATTAGAATAGGTTATAATTTGTATTTAACTTCTACAATAATAGATTTCATGCCCACCAAGATCCTTTATTTTTTATCAGATGTGCCAAATACTATTTTCCATAATAAATGTGTTAATGGTGAGGGATATGCAAGAAAATGATAAATAATCACCCAAACAGAAATATATTAATCAAAATAATAAAGTGAGTTATTAACTAGTTGTCAACACTGTGACAATTAAGAAATTGCAGCCATTTTACCTTTTACTTTACTTGTGCTTTTTCTGTTGCTTGGGGTTCTCAGATATAGAAGAGGGGGGAAAGAGAAATGCTTGAGCTTTTTAAGTTAGCCTAAACAATTGCAGCTGGGTAAGCTTCAAGGTCAATTCTTGGTGGAGCAGTGGGCTAATGCCTCCTTAAGTAACACCAGCTGCCTGCAATCAGTGCAGGTTCGCATCCCACCAGGCTCAAGGTTGACTCAGCCTTCCATCCTTCTGAGGTAGGTAAAATGAGGACCCAGATTGTTGGGGGCAATTAAGCTGACTTTGTAATAATGCCACTTGGGGTGTGTGTGAAAGCCCTAATAAGCAGGCATATACATAGAATGAAGGCTACTGCTAAGCTTGTAAGCCGCCCTGAGTCTTCGGAGAAGGGCGGGATATAAATGGGATTAAAATAAATAAATAAAAAAATAAAATTCTGGATAAAGTTTTGGCTGGCAGTGAAGTGTAACTGTGAAGTGGGGAGGATTTTAGATTAATTGGTGAAAATGATTTATGATGGCCTTTCTGGGGTGGGAATTGCAACTTGTTACTTTGTATCAGGGAGAGGGAATTTTAGTCTTGGGTTCAAATATGTAAGTGCCAATACTTTGTTTCCTGAATAAAATGTTCTTTAAGGAAGAAATCCTTGCCTTGAAGTTCTTTTAATTGGTTTCATCTGTCGGAACCATGACACTAGTGTCATACTTCTATTTGAATATTTAGAATATTTTACTAGTCTACAGGACATACTATACCTTTTTGTTGTTTTCGGAAGTAGGACTGAGAATAGTAATTTCTGGTTTACTTGGTTTAGGCTTGGGAGACTCACAGGAGGTAATAAAATTGATAATGAATGGTTCCAAGTGCTGGCCTTTCTGAAATTAATGCCAAAAATAGTTAGAATGGACAGGTTTCCACAGAAGCTATGTGGGATAAATGCTGTTTATAAATAACAAGGCAACACGATGTCTTACCTCTTTCATTAATTTCCCGGGAACAGATTTTATCATTTTGCCTGCATGCCAAAAGATAAGAAAAGAGGAATAGATTTTTTTAAAAAAAAATATGATTTTTTTTTAATTCTCTTGTCATTTTTCTAACTTTGTAAGCTCTTTGGGATGCCTGTTTCATATCTAAATTCATGAAAGATTCTTCTTATATCATATCAAAAAGTCACCCAATCTTTAGCGCTTCAACCCCACGTCTCCAGATACAAAGCTAAGATTCTGAGTATTAACAGACTCCTCAAATAAATTATGTTCATAGAACTCAGACACAATTTATCGGAGGTCAATGAAAATGTTCCCTTGTTCTACTTCTACCTAATGATCTGTGGATTCCAAACCAAACCATAACAATGTTTGTACAGATACTTTAAAAGCTCTTTATTGGCTTTCATTTACAGCCTAGTACTAAAGTGAAAAATTCTTGTACTCTTACGAAAACATCAATATTGTGTCATGCAAGTGTGACAATAAATCATACTTTCGAGTGGCAACTTGATTTAGTTGTCCTTATACTTGTAGTTCAATTCAGAATCAATTTAAAAAAAAAATAACAGCACTTTTCTCACCTAAATTTACATCAGGCAATATTTTATCAAGAAACTGTGTCTCTCCACCATTACGGGATAAGAAGTCAGCCAAAAGTTGGCTATTGCTTAGCTCTGGATGTTGTGAAAGTTTCTGTGAGGAAAACAAAGAAGTAGAATCTAGTGGCTGTCTCTTCAGTAAAGATAATTTAGTCTAAGTAAATTATGCTGAGAAAAGATAAGATTACTGCAAAGCACTCTATACGGGGCTGCTCTCGAAAACCACTTGGTCCAGAATATAGTAGTGCACACAGTAATGGGGGCCCTTATTTGTCCACGTAACACCTCTGTCATGGGAGCTATAGTGGCTGACAGTTTTTCCCAGGTGCAATTCAAGGTGCTGTTCATCATCTTTAAAGTCCTGTATGGCACGTGCCCAGGATATCTGCAGGGCTGTCTTTCCCTAAAGACATCCACTCATCCCACCAGGTCAGGTAGGGAAGGCAGTCTCCTTGTCGCTTCCCACAAATATTGTCATCTGATGGCAGCTAGGAAGCATGCGATTTTTCAGGGTAGCCTCTGCCTTATGGAATACTCTGCTCCCTGAATTCCACCATGCTTCCACTCTCCTAGTCTTCCAAAAAGCTTTGAAGGCCTGCCCTTTCCCATAAGCGTTGGGAGAACATTAGATGATGGCACGTTAGCACTGAATAGCACCACATTTTTGTTGTTTTTAATGTTTTATATTTTAACTGGTTGAGTTTTATAGCTTTTTTATACATTTTTTAATTTTTGACTGGGAGCTGCCCAGAGTTGGTTGAAAAGTGGGCAGCTACATATATGGTATTTACAGACAGACAGAGCCTGGAAAAACATAATTGTCTATTAGGAAATACATATAATTCCACTGATTTATAAATCCAAAAAACTTGTTTTCTCCTACCTGAAGGTATTCTTGAAATTCTTCTCTCTTTGACTTTAAGAATTCATAATTCTTTGGTCCAATAATCCTCTTAGAGGGAAGCTGAGCATCAGGGAATGCACCTGGTCATGCAATAAAATGTAAACATGTTGAAAGTTTATTTTCACTTATACAAGCTTAAAACTTTTTACTATTACACAACAATATCCCCAGAAATAGGTGGTAGAGAAAGCATACCATGAAATTCTGTTAGCTTTGATTCCAGCACATAAAATTCAAGGTATCTTCTATAGACCGACCAGTGTTCAGGTTTATGCCCAACTGAAAATAAAGAGACAAAATTATCATTTTTTTTATTTGTCCAGAATAAAAGCATTTTATATGGAAACCTCTAACAGAGCTAAAAGCAAGTCTCCAATCATATTTTAAACCTCACACTTTTCAAACTTAATAAAAGCTTTTATTAGCAGTCATAATTTACTATTGTCATCATTAAGATAAACACTCTTGTTATCAAGTTTGACTCTGGGGATTTCAGGATTCATCCATGTAGTTAAATTAGAAAGCAATACAAAAATGGTTTGCAACTGCCTTTTTCTGAGGTTCCCCCCATCCCCACCCCCAACTTCCCAGTCTAGACAATAAACCTGGGATTTCCTGGTAGTCTGTCAACCAAGAACTAACAAGTCTTATTTACTTTTGGGGATCAAACAGTTCTGTCTGTGTGCTAGCCTCTGATAGGACATTTTAAAAGAAAATATATATAAATCAAATAAATAAATAAATAAATTTTTAAAAGAAAATGTCAAATGTACTCTCCTAAGACTGCAGGAAACAAAACTGACTACATTTTATCTGCAGATGCCTTTCTCTCTTCACAGAATTGTACAGGGAAATACATGAAGGTGCATGCTGGGGCAGCTGTTCTGCTGTATCCTGGAGGACTTGGGAAATGTTGTTACCATGGACAAATGGATCACAAAAAATGGGGCCTAACGATTGATCTGTTATCCCTCCATTAAACTTCACCCTGAGGTGTGCGCAAAAGAAACTCAATCTACCACGAATGCCATATTTTACAATCATTCTTCACGTCGTAAAATGTCAGATGTTTTCATTCTTCCATTTTTCAGGGCTTAAGGATTTTGGAAACATTATCTGAGACAACACAAGTGTCAAACTGAGCATAAATGCTAAAAGTGTTGGAAGACTTTGTGCATGCATTTTATAATGCTTACCTGCCAACCTGTCATTTCTTTCCACATCAATGCAAAATACAGGAATTCTCTCTCTCCTTTCTTTCTTTTCAAGCGAGGGGTCTTCAAAGAAGTCAACATAAGGAATGGTAATTTTCCAAGCAGCAAGATTGCGAGGTGTATTAGGCATACTAAGTGCCTCCACAGGTGAATCATCTTCCATTACCATAATGCCTTCTTCAATCTACAGTAAAAAGTACCACATCAACGGCAATTCCAGCCTAGGTGACTACATGTATTGTACCATGTGCATAGTAGAGATCCTGTTTTTCCACTGTATTTACAGTGGAAACAGAAGTGTTAAATATGACAAGCTATTTGAACAAAATGGAAAGAAAACTGTAGAACGAAAATTAAGACTGCACTTAAAAGTTAAATAAATGTAAAGTTATCTTTTGAAAAAATACCACTGATTTGAGATATGTTTTCTCCACTCAACCATAATATGATGGAACCATAATTTGATGAAAAATCAAAATATGAACTCTATCATTAGCTTGCTTTAAATTAAAAGCAAGATAGGTTATGATTAACTTTGTACTAAATTGATTCAATGATTCTATAACAGAGGATACATACAATTTTTCAATAGTGACAAAAGAATTTGAAAGTAAGCAACATAAATACAAAGATGTTTGATTATGAGGAATTTCTCCTAATTCCGCCAAGCACTTACGTTTTGCAGTTGTACAAATAGTCGTTTAGCAATCACAACTGAATCAACACCTCTGTTATTAAGCAAAGCAGTCACTAAGTGGGACCATGACTGTGCTTTCCCTGCTGGGATAGCACCTTAAAACTGAGAAGACTAATCAGATTCACACTTTTGGCATTAGTTTCCCTCCTAACTATTCTCCTGCTCTTGGAATGCTTACTCTGACATTGGCTTAACTAGCAAGAAGGGCATTAATGTTTGTGTTTACATTCATTGGAGAATAAGGGATTGCAAGAGAATAAGTAACTTAATAAGTCAACTTCCCTCCGCCCAGTACGCTCCCACAGAGAGGGCCTCCTCAGGGTATCACCGGTCAAAGAATGTCGACTGGTGGCCCCCAGGGGGAGGGCGTTCTCTGTGGGCGCGCCGGATTTATGGAACCATCTTCCGGCCGAGCTCCGGATGGCGCCTGACCTCCGCTCCTTCCGGTGCGATCTCAAAACCTACCTTTTTGAACAAGCTGGCCTGGCCTGATGGGATGGGGTTGGGTTTTATAAATCGGTTTTAACTTTTTAATATGTACTAATTTATTCATGGGCACTGTTGTTTAATCGCTTTTAATTTTTGTATCTTGTTTTTTAATATGTATTGCCCTGTTCACCGCCCTGAGTCCTTCGGGAGAAGGGTGGTATACAAATTAAATTAATAAATAATAAATAAATAAATAATAAGTATAACACAATACTGAGTAGACAACAAAAGCACTGGCTGCCAATGCCAGTGCAAAGAGTCCATTGTATTCCCCATCCACTCTACAAGAGGGGGATAAGAGCCTTGGTGGAGCAGTGGGCTAATGCCTCCTTAAGTAACACCAGCTGCCTGCAATTAGTGCAGGTTCGCATCCCACCAGGCTCAAGGTTGACTCAGCCTTCCATCCTTCCGAGGTAGGTAAAATGAGGACCCAGATTGTTGGGGGCAATTAAGCTGACTTTGTAATAATGCCGCTTGGGGTGTGTGTGAAAGCCCTAATAAGCAGGCATATACATAGAATGAAGGCTACTGCTAAGCTTGTAAGCCGCCCTGAGTCTTCGGAGAAGGGCAGGATATAAAATGGAATTAAAATAAATAAAATAAATAAATAAATAAAAATAAACAGGTGAGCCAAAGAACAATGTGTACTGACTATAATGATGAGGGAGGGAGACTGTGAAGATCATACACTTGAGACATTGCTTATAAAGTTTTTTTTAGCACCTTTGCAATTTTAACAGTTGTTAAATGAGGCAGTCACTAAGCAAAGATTATCTGTACCCATGTGTTTCTTAAAGTGTAAGCGAACAGGGAAGCAAACAGAAAGAATTAAATAGGAAATTAATAAGAATTGTTCTGAAAAATTACATACCGCACCAGGCCATCAAATCATATTTATTTTGTGCAATGTAGGCTGAATTGTATGCATATCTCCATATGTGTTTTATAAACCAATCTAAATTAATTACATAGTTAAAAAGAGTACTTAGTAGAGATAATTTGAATCACTTTCATTTATAGTTTTCTTTTATGAAAGGGGCAACAAATAATTATGTTATTCACAAATTCTTTTGCTAGCTATCAGATACTTGCACATGTAATATGTAATATATGTAGAAAATTTAATGCAATATGACACAGATATTGCCTCATATGATTAGCTAATTTTATTGGGAGATGCTGACACGATGAATTAAAGGTTCCGCATTTAATTATCTATGAAAAGATATATGCAAGTCCCATCTCTTTGTAGGTGTGTGCAATATAATTAATGTACAAAGGGGTTGGGCTTTCAGCATGCTGCTGTGACATCGTTGTCTCCTTCACCTTTGCCCCCGCTTTCTTTTGGACACCTCTCTTCCCCCTAGACACTGCCATCTCCAATTATGTGAGATGAAAATTCCCAGCTAGCTGACTAATACTAAAAATTCTAGGAACTGAAGTCCACCCAAATGAAAGGTATCTGGGATGGGGAGGATTAATTTTGAAAAGTGCCACATGATCCCAAATACTCAACTTAGAATCCTCAACTTAGAACAGCCCATTTAGTGACTGTTCAAAGTTACAATGGCACTGAAAAAAGTGACTTATGACCAATTTTAACACTTGTGACCATTGCAGCATCCCCATGGTCACACGATCAAAATTCACATCCTTGGCAACTGACTCATATTTATGACGAATGCAATGTCTCGGGGTCATATGATCACTTTTTGAGACCTTCTGCAAGCAAAGTCAATGGGGGAAGCCAGATTCACTTAACAACCATCTTACTAACTTAACAACTGTGGTGATTCTCTTAACAACTGTGGCAAGAAAGATTGTAAAATGGGTCGAAATTCAATTAAGAACGGAAATTTTGGGCAAAATTGTGGTTGTAAGTCGAGGACTACCTGTGTAAATGAAAGAGCTTCATTACTGGAAAGTCACGTTCATGGTCTAAGTTATGTTGACAGACAACAAACATAAATCAAAATGAAAAAGGACTTGGAACAGATGAAAAGAACAATGCAGAAAGGCTTGGCAGATGTGTAATAAAATACACACAGCGTTGAACTGTGCAATCAGAATTGTTAGCTCAACTCACAAAATCATCCTCTCCTTCAGCAAGGAGATAGTCAGGTAACACAGCCCCTTCCATTGTAGTGCTCTTGAATACTCCTTTAATTTTACTGCTTATACTTCTGATTCCAGACGATTCTCCTCTTCTAAGCATGCTTCTGCATAAAACAAGCAGCAAATGGCACATTCATAATAATTTCAAAATGAGAAAATACTTCAAAAGGGTATATTTAAGCAGTCTTATTGGCAAAATGTATATAATTTACAAGCTTACCATAGCACGTTACTTTACATCCATTGTTTCAATCAAGTAAAAGGAAACTAGGAGGACAAAATGGTTTCTTTTTTTTTTTCCCTGTGCAGCTGTGGTGGAATGTAGTCTGGATTCCCAAGAGGGAGAAACTGCCTTTCAGAGGGGAAAGAGGCAGCTGAGCTTGGAACGTTTAGTCAGAAAGAAGTGGGTAAAAATGGCTCCCCCCCCCCTAGCAACTCTCAGATTATATCTGCAGCTATGCAAATAAGTGCTTTAGTTTGGCAAGACTCAATCAATCAATCAGAATAGAGCAGGAAGGGACCTTGGAGGTCTTCTAATCCAATCCCCTGCTCAAGCAGGAGACCTTATATCATCTCAGACAGATGGCTGTCCAGTCTCTTCTTAAAAACCTCCAGTGATGAAGCACCCACAGCTTCTGATGGCAAGCTGTTTCACTGGTTAATTGTTCTCACTGTTAGGAAGCTTCTTCTTAATTCTCTCCTTGATTAGTTTCCATCCATTATTTCTTGTCTTGCATTCTGGTGCTTTGGAAGTTGACCCACTCTTCTTTATGGTAGCCCCTCAAATACTGGAATACTACTTTCATGCCACCCTATTTCTTCTTTTCTCTAAACTAGCCAATTCCTGTAGTCGTTCTTCATATGTTTTGGTTTCCAGGCCTTTAATCATCTTAGTTGCTCTTCTCTGCGCTTTTTCCAAAGTCTCAACATCTTTTTTGTAATGTGAGCAAAACTAAACACAAGATTCCAGGTGTGATCTTACTAAAGGTGAAGAACAATAAATTTTATTTTATTTATTTTATTTTAATTCCATTTATATCCCGCCCTCTTGGTTCTTGGGAGGCTTGAGAGGAACCAACCAAATAAAAAAGAGGAAGGCAGACCACAAAACTGCGTGGTTGTTTTTTTTGACTTAATTTTCTTTCATTGGTAAAACTAATGAGATAATTAGTAATCCCTGTGCCACAGCTATGTTTCACCTTGATACAACTACGAATGCAATTTGCTCAGGGTGTTTCTCCAAGCTGCTCAATGGTAGGACAGAAAGTTGTCCTGCTTCCTGGAACTGCTGGACAGCAATATGAAACAAAACATCCCAGAAGTTTTGTTTTTGGGAAAGTGTGTTGTATCATGGAAGTAATGTTGAACTAGTGCTCCACATAAAAGTTTGCTAAACAGAGGCTATAGCGCTCTGCCATACGGTAATTCCTATTTATTTTTAATGAAAAGACTAAAAAAAAATAGTTTAATAGGATAGGCATCAAAAGCCATGTTTAACAGACACATTGTTGTCGTTGGGCGCCACACTGGATGACAAATGCGAAGACTTCTGCCTCTTGTTAATATGGCCGTTTTGTCACAATATGGCCTTACTGACATTGTCAGTTATGGAAGAAAGAATACAGATAGTCCTCAGGTTACGTCCAGTCCTTTAGCGACTGTTCAAAGTTACAATGGTGCTGAATAAACACTTATGACTGCCCGTCCAAGTTCTGGCTTCTGTGATCGCATAATCCAGGGGTGTCAAACTCAATTTCATTGAGGGCCGCATCAGCATTATGGTTGCCCTCAAGGGGCCGGGTGGGTATGGCCAGGGTGGGCGTGGCCTACTGGGTGGGCGTGGCTAGAGTGCGTATGGCCTACTAGGTGGGCATGGCCAGCTCTACATCGTTGGAATCAAGGGTGCCTATGGGGGCCTGGGCAGGAGTGGGACAGATCTGAGGGTCTCTGGCAGAAGGAGGGTCTCTGGGTCAGGGCCAAGGCAGTGGGGGCTGTTCCCTCACTGTTTCCAGGATGGCTTTCCGGGCCACATGAAACCACTTCGCGGGCCGGATCCGGATCCGGCCCCCGGGCCTTGTGTTTGACATGTCTGGCATAATCAAAATTTGGGTGCTTGCAGACAGCCCTGCATATACAACTGCCTCCCTTCCACCCCCAGCTGACCTTTGCCTTTTGCCCTGCCTTCCCTCCACTGGACTCACGGCTGCCTTCCCCTCTGGCTAATCCTGCTATGCTGGAAGCCCTTAGCTGAGTAGCAGCCAAGAATCACTACCAGGCATCCTGGCTAAGCAGGAGGGGGGCACCGGGGAACCGTCCCCATCTCGCT
Source organism: Vipera berus (assembly GCF_964194415.1). Lineage (NCBI taxonomy): Eukaryota > Metazoa > Chordata > Lepidosauria > Squamata > Viperidae > Vipera > Vipera berus. The sequence continues at coordinate 242,068,352 of NC_138202.1, forward strand.
GCCCAGCAGGAGGATTGCCCCAACTGGCAGTAGTGCACAGTTGCTGAGGTCCCTTCTTGGTGGGCAGAATGGACACTCCCCCCTCCACTTGTAGCTCTCATCCACCGTCCTGTTTGCCTGGGACACCTGCTACTCCCCACTTAATGACCTGTGTGGTCTTGGGATTATGATGGCAACTGGGATTGCTGTCTCTAGGGTGATTCAGTCACATAGCCTCTCATTTTATGATCGCTTTACTATAATTTCCATTAAGTAGCAATGAAAATTCCGGTCCCAATTGCTGTCATAACCAGAGGGCTGCCTGTATTTAAAAGAATGACATATTGAATTAAAAGCCAAAGATGCATAATAGTTCATTTTCAAAAATTAACGTGAATTGTAATGAACCCACCCAACAGATACATTCTTTAAAACTTTCTACACATGCATGTATATTATACAAGCAGTCCTCGCCTTATGACCATTTATTTATGACCATTTGGAGATATGACAGCTCCGAATGGGTACTTTATGGCACAATAAAGCACAGTTGTTGTAAAAAGTTGCCACCCCCTGCAGTCACATGATCCCATTTTGGGTCTTGGCAACTGGCTCACTTTTACCACAGTTGAAGCATCCCGCAATCATGTGACCATTATTTGTGACCTATTTTGCCACTTTCCAGCAAAAAAAAAAGTCCATGCAGAAGAATGGGTTTGCTTAACAACTGTGTTCTTTTGCTTAATTATCACTGCAGGAAATGTAAAAAATAAAATGGGTCCAATCACATGGGTGCCTCAACTTACACAAGATTTCCACTCCCAATTGTGGTCATAAATTGAGGACTAACCCTAACCCTGTACTTACTTGTTTGACTTGGAATTGCGTGTTGGGGATTCAACTTCTTGAAAGAGGTACTTGAAATACTAAATAAGGGAAAATAGTTGAAAATTGCTTCCATTTGTTATATTATATTTTCTTCAGAAACAATTTTACAAAGATACATATTAGAAATAAAAAACACTATAGTTCATATACGTAGCAGCATGGAAAACAGGACAATACTGAAATCTATTATTATTATTATTATTTTTTAATCCCATTTATATCCCGCCCTTCTCCGAAGACTCAGGGCGGCTTACAATTTAAGCACAAACCAATGTGCTTAGCAATAGCCTTCATTCGATGTATATGCCTGCTTATTAGGGCTTTCACACACACACCAAGCGGCATTATTACAAAGTCAGCTTAATTGCCCCCAACAATCTGGGTCCTCATTTTACCTACCTCGGAAGGATGGAAGGCTGAGTCAACCTTGAGCCTGGTGGGATGCGAACCTGCACTAATTGCAGGCAGCTGGTGTTACTTAAGGAGGCATTAGCCCACTGCTCCACCAAGGTCTTAAAGACCTAAACAGTAGATAGCAATAACTAAAATGTTTGAACATATTTTCTGATACTGTATTATGATTTTTAAAAATGTACAGTACATATTTGTGACAGTAAAAAAAGTGAGCTGAAACAAATATTTGCCTGATACCAAGACGACACTAGGGTCCATCCTGGTGAACCTCTCTAAAATAGAAAAAAATGTACTGGAAAAGACTTTCACAAGCCTATGTATTAGAGAAGAGACCTCTCTTAAACCTAGACAGACATTAAAAGAGGAAACCAGCGCTTTGAATGGACCAAGAATTAGTAGTTAGTACAGATACTAGCCATAGTGGCACAACATGATCATTATGCTCAATTTCTGTCAGTATTCTACATTATTATCTCTCTATTATTTTTAAGGAAGCGCCACACATATGCACTGCAATAATTTAAGCAGACATTAGAGCTAAAGCAGAGGGGTTATTTCATTCCATAAGTCTAGAATACTTTAAGACATTAGAGCTAAAATAGAGGGGTTAATTCATTGCAGAATACTGGAATATGTGCAGACATTAGAGCTAATATAGAGGAGTTATTTCATTCTAGAATTATGTCAGTTGAGAGACAAAAAGCAAATAGATTCCTTGAGCTCGAAAATTTCAAGACGTAAAACTGAAAAAAAAGTTAAAATTACAAACTGAGGTGGTTCAAATATAAACAAATACAAAATTACAAACTGAGGTGGTTCAAATATAAACAAATACTTGTTACCTCATTCGTGTGGCAGAATTTAGGTATGAAGACATTCTCTAAGAGTGAGAAAACTTGTTCATAGGCTTCAAAGAAACACCGCATTTGTTGTAGCTTCACAACTTCCTTATAGGGGCCTTCAGCAACTATAGATGAAAATGTGAGACATGTCAATAATAAATACGAAAACATTTAGTTATAGGAAAGTTTAATATTTAAGGATTAAGACATCTGTCTCAGCAGCATTTGGCTGATTTTGTTTGAGTTTAGAAATTAAGTAGAATGGGGCTAGGAGAAATTGGTTGAGCCCATATGTCTGATGTGCTATGTTACTTGTTCTTCGTTTTTAATGTGTTTACAACTATATAAGCTATCCATTTGTAAGTTCAGTAAATGAATGAACAAACAAACAAACAAACAAACCTCAAGGAATCCCAAATAGATGATAGATAGATAGATAGATAGATAGATAGATAGATAGATAGATAGATAGATAGATAGATAGATAGATAGATAGAGAGATAGAGAGAGAGATAGAGAGATAGACAGACAGACAGACAGATACATAGATACATAGATAGATAGATAGATAGATAGACAGACAGACAGATACATAGATAGATAGATAGATAGATAGATAGATAGATAGATAGATAGATAGAGAGATAGAGAGAGAGATAGAGAGATAGACAGACAGACAGACAGATACATAGATACATAGATAGATAGATAGATAGATAGATAGACAGACAGACAGATACATAGATAGATAGATAGATAGATAGATAGATAGATAGATAGATAGATAGATAGACAGACAGACAGATACATAGATAGATAGATAGATAGATAGATAGATAGATAGATAGATAGAGATAGACAGACAGACAGACAGACAGATACATAGATAGATAGACAGACAGATACATAGATAGATAGATAGATAGATAGATAGATAGATAGATAGATAGACAGACAGACAGACAGACAGATACATAGATAGACAGACAGACAGATAGATAGATAGACAGATACATAGATAGATAGATAGATAGATAGATAGATAGATAGATAGATAGATAGATAGATAGATAGATAGATAGATAGATAGATAGACAGACAGACAGATACATAGACAGACAGACAGACAGACAGATAGATAGATAGATAGACAGACAGATACATAGATAGATAGATAGATACATAGACATAGATACATAGATAGATGATAGATAGATAGACAGACAGATACATAGACAGACAGACAGACAGATACATAGATAGATAGACAGACAGATACATAGATAGATAGATAGATAGATAGATAGATAGATAGATAGATAGATAGATAGATAGATAGATAGATACATAGATAGATAGATAGATAGATAGATAGATAGATAGATAGATAGATAGATAGATAGACAGACAGACAGAAACATAGATAGATAGACAGACAGACAGACAGATACATAGATAGACAGACAGACAGACAGACAGACAGACAGATAGATAGATAGATAGGCAGGCAGGCAGGCAGGCAGACATAGATAGATAACTGAATGGGAGACTTCAAGGAATCCCAAATCTATAGTTTAGACTAGGGAACTGAAAGGATATCCCAAAAGAAGCCACTGAAAATGACTTCTGTATTGTTGTCAAAAAGTTACGTGTACATTTCCATGAAGTCATCAGAAGTCAACCTTGATTTTACTAAGGCACCACATCTGTTTGTTTCTCATTTCATGGGAAATATTGGGGGGGGGGGGGCTGATCAAGGTACAAAGAGAGAGCATTTTTTTATATAATTAGGGAATGCTAGAATTTCCTTGTTATATGCTCATTGAGTAGACCAGCCTTTCCCAATATAATCCTCCATAGGTAATGGCACCACAATGCCCCAAATTCTTAATATTGCTAAGACGTATTCATGCCAATATCTGTATTATTCTACAAGTACCATACAGAAAAAATGCAATAACTTCAAATATATTTTCCTTTTGATTTCACTTACTACTTTGTATCTCTTCCACAATGAAAGAATCAAATTTAATTTTGTCAACGCTTTCATCTAAGCAATATGTTTCATAGATTTTCTTGACTTCTTCATGCAGGGACATTTTCTCAGAATCTGATAATTCTGCCTGCAAAATTCTATTATTAAATTGCTCTGTGGATGGGGATAAAAAAGAAAGAAAGAAAGAAATGTACTGAGTTCCAAACACTGGCAGTTTTCCTTTATTAAAAATGTTCTTTATATATTTTGATAGTTTTACCTATTAAATCCATAAACACTGGATTATGATAACAACACAAACCCCAGCAACAAATCTGCTTTGGGATCCTTGCCATATATTTATCTCTGTAAAATTTAGAATAGGATGCATCACTGATGACTAAGTTCTATCTTTGGCCAAACAGTAAGTTGAAATTTAATCAAAGTTAAAGTGCTGCCTCTCACAGTGCTTTTTCCTAAGCCATAAAACCAACTATAGAAAGAGAATTAAGTCTGGGTGAAAAAAAAAAGGGGTGGTGGTGGTGGGGAAATCAAGACGTGAAATACAAAAATTTGCTGTAATATATTAACATGTAATCAGATATTTTAAAATAAACATAAATGTAAAATGTTTAAATGTTGTTGTTGTTAGTTGCGAAGTCGTGTCCGACCCATCGCGACCCTATGGACAACGTTCCTCCAGGCCTTCCTGTCCTCTACCAAAAATGTTTAAATGCAAACCGGTTAATCCTTTACTTTAAAATATTCTCAATATTTTTTCCACCAACTGCAATTTCAACAGTAACACTGTTGAATAAATACCAGTAAGTAAACTTTGCATTTGCTAGAAATTACTTGGCATTGTCTCTCTTACCAAGAACCAGAGAAATTCATTTGCAAGGAAAGGTATACGAATCTAAATTCAGAATTGAATTTGGCCAGCATGAAGATTCTGTGGCTCCCTGAGACAACATGAAATCCCATCCAACTTCATATAAATGAACCTAGACATTCGCAAAATGTATTTAGGTTCTTCAGAAAACTATGAAAATTCAAATAATCCAGAGGAGTTTGGGGGTGTTACATTAAGGGATACTTTGCAACCACTGCTTTTACCCCTTGAGATACAACTGAAGATTCTTTGATCTGTAAAAAACGGCAGTATCATAGAGTAGAAGTACAAAAAAAACCAAAAAACCCTTGATTTTATATTAGCAAAGTCAGAGACTGATTTAAGGCAATTCACAAGGCAAAAAAGTCAAGTGAAGCCAAATTGTATAGAAGTGGTTAGGGAGAAGACAACTCTCAAAATGTTAATCCTTCCTTCAGGTTATAAAGGAAAAAAAATGCTTTTCAAAGGAGAGCCTGCCCAAATTACTAACCTAACATTTTACAAATGGGAAAAGAGCCTTGGTGGAGCAGTGGGCTGATGCCTCCTTAAGTAACACCAGCTGCCTGCAATTAGTGAAGGTTCGCATCCCACCAGGCTCAAGGTTGACTCAGCCTTCCATCCTTCCGAGGTAGGTAAAATGAGGACCCAGATTGTTGGGGGCAATTAAGCTGACTTTGTAATAATGCCGGTTGGGGGTGTGTGTGAAAGCCCTAATAAGCAGGCATATACATAGAATGAAGGCTACTGCTAAGCTTGTAAGCCGCCCTGAGTCTTCGGAGAAGGGCGGGATATAAATGGAATTAAAATAAAAAAATAATTAAAAAAAAGGTTTGTATTTTTGGCAGCCCAGGAGATAATTATTTCATAAATGGCAGGATACAGATTCAATCCCCCTGCATGGGAGCTTCTAACTGGTACCCAATAGCTACTACAATATAAACAGAATGATGCATCAGAGAGGTTTTCCAATTCAGCTCACTTTTAAAAAAAAATTCAGAGTACTTTATTTTAAGAAATTTGAGTTCAATACATAATCTGAAAAACTTCAACAAAAAGCTATTTGTCCAAACTTATATTTTAATGTAATAAGTATGACTTTAAAAATTAGTTTTCCCCTTGTTTTCCTTCTTCCTTTCCATCCTCTTTTATGACAATGTATTAGATGATAAGCTTTAGTTTGGAAGCCACTTTATACTTTCCGTTTTGCTAGCGCAGCCTTTAATTGCATTGCGGAAGCAACTATTTTTTTTTTACAATGAATTTTTATTTCATGTAACTAAAAAGATAACATATTAAGAAGGATTTCTTACCTAACTCCAGGTAAAATTGCAGTACGTGTACTTTTCCTTCTTTCTTCAAAAAACTCATAAATAGAAAGAAAAGATCCTGCTTGTCTTCAAATTCTTTCATTTCAAAGTGCAAGGCCTTAAGAGAAGATTCAATATGGAATTTATTTCTAACTATCCATGTCATCATTTTCTAATTAAAGGCATATACACTTAACAAGCTTTTTTTTCACACTTACATAAGATTTTTCGTTTCTAGGTTCTGCAAATTTCTGCAAGAAAGGAACCAAAGGTGAAGCAGGTTCAGTTGCTATTTCAGGCTGTAAGAAAAAAATCCAGAAAAAAAATATCCAGCATCCAGGAACAAAACTGTATGATTTCACAATTACTATAATTCTTTTTTTCTTGTAGTACTCACTGGGCTATCATCAATGAAGATAAGTATTAAGTGGTTCACAGTATCCTAAAAGAAAAGGCAGACATATTTAAGAGGTAGCTGAGACAAAAAGCACCTCATGTTATATTTTCCTTAGAAACATTTCTTAAAGACTCTTAAGCCCCACCATTAGAAGAATTCGGCACTTCTGCCCTTCTTCCAACTTGTGTGAAAGACTTATTGGGAAATCAGCCAACGTCTTTGTAAAACTGAGACATAAACCACCACTTTGGGGCCCAGAACCGTATGAGATTCCACCTAACCACCTACTTCCTTTTCCTACATACTCAACACATCCAGTTAGGGTGAGGCTACCAGATTTGGAATGTAAATATCCAGATTATCTCTACATGGTAGCAAAGAGAATGCTACATACCTTTTTGTTCCTCTGCCCAATGACAAAAGGAATGTTGGGCAACCCTGATTTTTATTAATTTTTTCATAAAATTGAATATTGATAGACCAAGCCCAGGGCTCTAGTAGAAGAGCACTACAGGAAGAAGGGAGGAAGGATCAAGTTTGGGGGAAAAAATGCCACAACTTGTACTACCACCTCCACCTCTATTTCTGGTCCCATAATGTACACTGAAACAGCAATATGTTCTAGAATAGGGCTTTTCAACCTTTTCACCCATTGTACCACTTTCAGGATATGGCAACATCCGAGTACCACCAGTCGCCTAGCAAGGTGTCAAAAACTTGATGACCAAAAAAAAAAAAAAGGAAAAAAGTGAAGTACAGGTAGTCCTCAACTTAGAACAGTTCGCTCAGTGACTGTTCGAAGTTACAATGGCACTGAAAAAAGTGCCCCCCAAGCCACAGCTGAGCAAGACACCTGCCTGCCTGCCCGGCGGTGCTCTTCCTCCTGTTCGAAGTTTTCATTGTTGTGAGCATTTCTGTTGAGGATTGTCAGCGGAGGTGAGGTGTGTGTGTGTGGGTGTGTGGGTGTCTGGTTTTTATCCCCCGTCTGCTGGGTGGTTGCAGCAGGTATTGGTCACTTCACATGAGCCTGGGAAACTATGACCATCATAAATATAAATCAGTTGCCAAGCATCTGAATGTAAATCACAAGAACCCTGGAGATGCTGCAACATTCCAGCTGATAGGCGCTTCTTCTGGGCTCAGAAGCGCCAGGATCAGCACCAAGCTCCAGCTGGAGCCTGGCGCTGATCCTGGCGCTTCCGCTGAGCCCTGACAGCCCCGAAGAAGCACTGATCCTGGCGCTTCTGCTGAGCCCTGACAGCCCTGCAGCTCCAGCCATCTCTCGCTCAGGCTTGTGCGGTGCTGCCACCGATTCAGCTCATTCCCCTCCCCCACTACTTTTCTAGGATGGTCATGCACCACCTGCCAGGTGCCAATGTACCACAGGTGGTACCTGTATCACTGGTTGAAAAGCCTTGCTCTAGAAATAGAGCCCTCAGTACACCAGCCATAGAAATTTAATAAGTGTAGGTTATCTACAGTTAGATTCACACCTAAGACTGAGACTGATGGAAACGAAGGACCTAACAATTATTAAGATACAGTTTAAGAATTTACAAGTGAAACTCGAAAAATTAGAATATCGTGCAAAAGTTCATTTATTTCAGTAATGCAACTTAAAAGGGGAAACTAATATATGAGATAGACTCATTACATGCAAAGCAAGATAGTTCAAGCCGTGATTTGTCATAATTGTGATGATTATGGCGTACAGCTCATGAAAACCCCAAATCCACAATTTCAATAAATTAGAATATTACATGCAATCAATAAAACAAGGAGTGTACATAGAACAATATCGGACCTCTGAAAAGTATAAGTATGCATACGTACTCAGTACTTGGTTTGGGCCCCTTTTGCAGCAATTACTGCCTCAATGCGGCGTGCCATGGAAGCTATCAGCCTGTGGCACTGCTGAGGTGTTATGGAAGACCAGGATGCTTCAATAGCGGCCTTCAGCTCTTCTGCATTGTTCGGTCTCATGTCTCTCATCTTTCTCTTGGCAATGCCCCATAGATTCTCTATGGGGTTCAGGTCAGGCGAGTTTGCTGGCCAATCAAGCACAGTAATCCCACGGTCATTGAATCAGGGTTTGGTGCTTTTGGCAGTGTGGGCAGGTGCCAAGTCCTGCTGGAAAATGAAGTCAGCATCCCCATAAAGCTCGTCTGCAGAAGGAAGCATGAATGCTCCAAAATATCCTGGTAGACGGCTGCATTGACGCTGGACTTAATGAAGCACAGTGGACCAACACCAGCAGATGACATGGCTCCCCAAATCAACACAGACTGTGGAAACTTCACACTGGACTTCAAGCATCTTGCAGTGTGTGCCTCTCCATTCTTCCTCCAGACTCTGGGTCCTTGGTTTCCAAATGAGATGCAAAAGTTGCTCTCATCAGAAAAGAGGACTTTGGACCACTGAGCAACAGACCAGGTCTATGTTTCTTTCGCCCAGGTAAGACGCTTCTGATGTTGTTTGTTGTTCAGGAGCGGCTTGACAAGAGGAATATGACATTTGAAGCCCATTTCCAGGATCCGTCTGTGTGTGGTGGCTCTTGATGCACTGACTCCAGCCTCAGTCCACTCCCTGTGAAAGTCTCCAACACTTTTGAATGGCCTTTTCCTGACAATCCTCTCCAGGCTGCGGTCATCCCTGCTGCTTGTGCACCTTTTTCTTCCACGCTTTTCCCTTCCACATAACTTTCTATTAATGTGCTTTGATACAGCACTTTGGGAACATCCAACTTCTTTTGCAATTACCTTTTGAGGCTTTCTCTCCTTATGGAGGGTGTCAATGATGGTTTTCTGCACAACTGTCAGGTCAGCAGTCTTCCCCATGATTGTGATTCCTACTGAACCAGACTGAGAGACCACTTAAAGGCTCAGGAACCCTTTGAAGGTGTTATGGCTTAATTAGCTGATTAGAGTGGGACACTTTGAGCCTAGAATATTGCACCTTTTCACAATATTCTAATTACTGAGATTGTGGATTTGGGGTTTTCATGAGCTGTAAGCCATAATCATCACAATTATGACAAATCATGGCTTGAACTATCTTGCTTTGCATGTAATGAGCCTATCTTATATATTAGTTTCCCCTTTTAAGTTGCGTTACTGAACTTTTGCACGATATTCTAATTTTTCGAGTTTCACCTGTAGACAGTTCCAAGCACAATAGTATTTTGTAAAATTAGATGTTCAGTTGTGATAAGTTCAATATTTCCAGATATTGAGGAAGTCCTTTAGATATTACTCTGGGAGCACTGATCAGTTATTATTATTATACCATTATCTGCTTCTACAAGTGAAGAGTACAGAATTGAATGGAACTTTTTGCCTTTCTCCATGCTTTTGAAATAGAACTCAATCCCCACAAAGGAGATCCTGATGGGCTGGGCTTTGTAGTTCATTTTTTCTTGTACTTAAGGGGAAAAACAGGGAATTCATAATTTGGCAAACAGGGAAAACCTCCTCCATACATATACTTACATAACAGCTCCATTCTGCAAAGCCTTCTATAACCTGATTTTCATGAAATTCTTCTACTATTATACTACTTTGCCTGCACATGTAATACATGCAATACAATTTTTATAGACCTTAGATGTGGCTTACAAGAACCTTTGTGTAAATGTACATAAAATGATAATTTGAATTTATTTCTCTCTCTAATATGGTCAACTTAGAGGTTTATCTACCAGAAGTTTATCTATCAAGCTTAGCTGCCTCCCAACTCTTCTCTAATGTTCGTTCTTTTATGGTAAAATGGGAAAGACGAGGAGATAACATTTAGAGAAAGACAACTGCTATTCGAAGGAAGCAATCCTCGATGTCACAAACCCGTTTCCTTTCCCAACACATCAAGCTGCAGTGACTGAGAATGGGGATGCAAAATGGGAAACTGCACTTCAGATTTTAAAGATTCTTCAACAAAAACTCCCTTTTTAATGACCCTGTAATCTCTTAATTCAGGATACAGTTGGAAGTGACTGTATGGAGCTGAGAGTTTACTGTCAGATGCCCTTCCTGACACCACGTGGAACTCAAAGCAGATATTTTTTTATTTGTGCCCTGACAGAGAAAAATCTGTCGTTGCCTAGGATTGATCTTTCAATCTCCCATCTTAACCATTAGGCCACCAAGATTCTTCAACAAATACACTGCACCTAACTAAGATACCCAACCCTTGCAAGCTATAATTCAATTGGATATAAAATGAGACAACCCTGAGGTCAACATTTTTTAATTTTTTCATTAAAAATCTAAGTTCTCATCAAGCCCCTTCCTCCTTCATTGCACATTTCATAAGCCACCACACATGCCATGGCCTAGCCCAGGGGTAGGCAACCTCGGCTCTTTTATGACTCGTGGACTTCAACTCCCAGAATTCCTGAGCCAGCAACCTCGGCTCTTTTATGACTCGTGGACTTCAACTCAGGAATTCTGGGAGTTGAAGTCCACGAGTCATAAAAGAGTCACAGTTGCCTACCTCTGGCCTAGCCAAACGACCTGAAGCTTCTCAGCACTTACCGGATCAGCTAAGTAGTCCATAGAGGGAAGGAAAACAGAACCCGATAGGATTTCTCTAATGAGTAAGGTGAAGGTCCTGGAGAGAATAAAAGCCAATTTTATGCAATCATGCCTTTTTCATAAGCTTTCATGAAGTTAGCATTCAAATTAAACTGGTGTAAAGAATTTCTTAATGTACTGTTAAATAAATACATACATATATAATTTCTCTTACATTTTTTTCACAGAAAACTGCTCTGCACACGGACGCGTGCACGCACACACAAACACACACAACTCTTTCTTTTTGGTAGTCTTTATATATCCACCCACTCAATGTGACTTTGGGGGCATACAAACGAATGAAAAGTCAAAATCAATAAATTTTTTTAAAAAACCAACCCAACACCTGTCACTAAATTCAAGCAGGCAATACATGCCAAATGCATCTGAAACATATTGTAACTTCTAAAAATGGAGACTCTGCTCATTTAGCTTTTGGCAGCAGGTGATCCTGTAAATAATAGGGTTCTATGCCACACAGGGCATTTTTTTATGACAGCAGCCTACTGTATTTTCATCTCTGGATGGAACATTGTTTCTTCTTGATGCTTGTAATCCTTGCATATAACTAATAATTTCTAAGTATTTAATTTGCTCTCCTGGCATACATATAGAGAAGCCAGATACACAGAAAGATATAGCTTGGCACTGCATGTATTGTACTAACAAAGAAAAAACAGTTTCCGGTTTATAATTTTCTTTCCTTCGTTTCTCATGCTGCACATATGACTATTTGTGTCTGGGCAGGATTCCCTCAGAATGCTAAGAAAAACCTGTGGTGGGATTTCTGCCTTGGTGGAGCAGTGGGCTAATGCCTCCTTAAGTAACACCAGCTGCCTGCAATTAGTGCAGGTTCGCATCCCACCAGGCTCAAGGTTGACTCAGCCTTCCATCCTTCCGAGGTAGGTAAAATGAGGACCCAGATTGTTGGGGGCAATAAGCTGACTTTGTAATAATGCCGCTTGGGGGTGTGTGAAAGCCCTAATAAGCAGGCATATACATAGAATGAAGGCTACTGCTAAGCTTGTAAGCCGCCCTGAGTCTTCGGAGAAGGGCGGGATATAAATGGAATTAAAATAAAAATAAAAATAAAAAAATAAAATAAAATGATGTACATCTAGATATCACTGCGGTAATATCCTGCTGTTTCTTAGACAATCAAGGCAAGCCATAGGACTGAAAGGATAATAGTTGGAATGAGGGTAGATGGTGTAAATCCATGTAAAACCTATATGAAGAGTTGAAGTTGCAAGTAAGCTTTGTTTCGCTGTCACACTGAAGAACTGCAAGCTTTTCACTTTGTTCGGGTGATTAGCTAAGAGGTCAACACTGCTTTGCCAAAAACATAATCCGGAATGGATCAAATGTCTAATCTCTAGCATTTCTGAAGCTAAAAGAGTTGGGGCCAAGCTGTTACTCTGTTAGGTGTTCAGAAGAACATGCTTGAATGCAACAGACAATTGGAAATAACTTCTAGAATAGCTAAGCATCTTCTAAACAAAAAGGTTAACTAATTGAAAGCATAACATAGACTACACAAAGTGTATTTATTTATACACTTTCCCTTCTTTCCCCACAACAGCAACCCTGTTAGATGGGTTGGCCTAAAATGGACTGACTGGCCGAAGGTCACCCAGCTGGCTTTCATGCCTAAGACAGGCCTCGAACTCTCAGTCTCCCGCTTTCTAGTCTAGTGCCTTAACCACTAGAACAAACTGGCTCTCAAGCTTAAAAATGTTTCAAAGAAAGTGCTCTAAATTTTGCATGAGCACTCCCTGGCAACTGCCCAACTTTTTTATGCTACTGCTTGGAGAGAGAAAAAAGATGCTGCTGCCGCTTTTAAGAACTTCCATCTCCCCAGAAAATAAGATTCTCTTAAGTTTCCTTACGCGGATTTCTTGAAAGAGAATAGGATAAAATTACAGAAGTCTCAGCAACCAGAAATATTTCCCCTTTTCTCTGCCAGCTTCTTGAGGCAGATACTCATAGCTCTAGTGCAGGGGTAGGCAACCGTGGCTCTTTTATGACTCGTAGACTTCAACTCCCAGAATTCCTGAGCCAGCATGGCTGGCTAAGAAATTCTGGGAGTTGAAGTCCACGAGTCATAAAAGAGCCAAGGTTGCCTACCCCTGCTCTAGTGCAAACTTGTGAGGAAGCTACTTCTTAATTGATAACAGAGAACTGTTCAGCTAGATAGAATGTGAATCTCTCTCTCTCTCTCTCTCTCTGATTCTAAACATACTATCATGGGATCCGCCTATCAAAGTTAATGCAATGATTAAAGCAGTGGCAGTGGGGGGGGGGATTTTCCAGAAAAACTGGTATTTGTTCTAGACAGTGTAACTGGTTCTACAACCACTTTAGAGAAGGGACAAGTAAACAAGGCATCTAGGGAAGAAAGTGAATTTTGAGGTATTCTGTAGAGTATTTCTTGTATATAAAAACATGTATAGACAAGTGGTAATAGAAGTCCTGTTCATAAACTAATAGGCAAGGTGGTCCTCAAACTGGACTGGTGACATAATTGCAGAGTCAAAAATCTTTCTTTCCTGACAAGTTACATAACAGAACTTCTTCGGGATCTCTCAGAGTTTGTGGTATTAAAACAGCTATTGCTAGATATCCCAGAAAGGTACTAGGCCAGGGAGTCTATTCCAAATCTGGGACTTGCAGCCATTCACTTAGAAAAAAAAAGTCCTTGATTCTAGCACTGATTTCTCAACTCAGAGGCAAAAATATGGGCAGGCATGCCTTTGACGAGCAAAGGTTGTTGTTATGGTGGTCTCTCCATATTCTCCATTGAATTTTATTGGTGGATATCTCTAGAAGCCTTGGCCAAAAAGATGTGGACTTCCTTATCTAGTTGACCCCCAGAGGCAGAACTCCATTAACTCTCTGCAAGAAGAATACTACAGAGAGGTAAGTTCTTATATATGTCATTCACATAAAACATGAAGAAATACAAATACATGAACACAAAACTCATGCACCCATCCATTTACTTTTATATCTGGCTTTGCAAATTCAAGGAAAGAAATATTCAAACCAATTCCAAAGACCAGGTTTTTCTGACAAACTATAAGTATTCAACAGATCTGAGAAGTTTTGAGCCAAGTAAAATGCATTCATGTAAACCACAGGTCTGCTACTTGTTATTTTATTCAAGTTTATGTGGAATAAATTTAATCCTTTTTTGCAATGCAGGCCCTGATAAGCAGTTTCAATACTGGTGTGGCCTTTTGTGCAGTGGAGGTGGCATATCTGATGGTTGAAGATAAATAAAACATTATCCTTCACTGACTGAAATTTAGCACAATCAAACATCAACAACACCAAATTCATACCCTACACTGATGAGTTTTCATGAACAATGAAAGAATCAACTATTCAAAGTTCTTTTATCTGTTACAAATTAAGACTGGAAGACTAATCTGCCTATAGCAAGATTTTTTGACATGTTAGCTTTTCTATTTTACAAAAATTGGAAATTTAAACACACTGAATATTAGAGCTTCATAATATAACTTGAAGTATAACATACCCGCAATCTGTTGCCTTTGGAAGCAGAATATAGGAAAAAAGAAGTTCAGTAAGTTTTCTTAAATAATTGAGTTCATCTCTTCTACTTCTCAAAGCCACATGGAGTGATGGTCCATATTCTTCTAAAGCTGCTTGCTGTAAATATTCTGTATTTTTTACTGTAGAAAAATTAAATTCAGTAAAATTCATATGAAAATTCATTTCTGATAATATTTAAAAGAATAAAAATAAAAGCAAATATAAGAGCAGAAAGGTCAATTTATTTCTAAATATATGGCATACAATGTTTAATATTACCTTTCTGTCTAGCTTTAGCTATTACTTCTATATGCTTCATTGCTGCTTTCAGCATTTTTGTTGTTGTAACAGTTGGAATATTCACCTGAAGAACAAATAGGAAGAGAAATTATTTGCTCTATTGCAACTAAGAAGGTAACTGTGAAATATATTTGTTTATACAATGACATTTATGTTAATCACATGCCACCTAGTAGGTTCAACTCCTGACTGTATTATTGTACTTATGAAATAGTTTAAAATTCTACAGTAAATTTTATTTTGCTTGTAGCTTTTGCTTGTGTAAAGGAACTCTCCTTTGCTCTCCCGTTCTCTACAGCCTATAGCACCTTGTCAAGATCTTTGAAAATTAGGGATTTATTAAGAATTATTTTGGAGCTATTTTGCAAACTTCACAGAAGCATTCAGAAGAAGTGAACAACTATCTCTTTACAGTTCATAAAAACTCGTCATTAAATACTTTTCACTACTCTACTAAACTAACTTTTTCCAAGGCCTTTTTAAAAGAACTTGACAAGTATTAAATGAATACAAAACAATTATGTTTACAATGAGATAATCTCTTAAATATTTTTTACTATGCCTATGTCTCAAAGCATTAATTAAATACAATATCAAACCCATCATTGTGTTTCTCACCTTGTAAATTCTGCGAAGTAACACAGATGCAAAAAATCGTAATGTTACTCTTAGTTCATCCACGGATGATTCATCATCAGTTATCTCTCTATAGAATTTCAAAACAAAATGTAGCTCCATCTTAGTTTGGCTATGCTTTGGTTAGCTTAATTTTATTAAACAATAATACTAGTTTTATTTTAGGTTTACATTAGTTGGTGGACTTTTTCTTCATATACATTTTATAATCTTTATATTATTTCCTGTGTCTCTTATCTATAAATCAACAAGCCTATGATATTCCGAGGTCTATAAACATAAATACTAATACTAATAATTTGAGAACTTTACTCAAATACGCTATTCAGAATTTTGAAAAAAAAATCATATGTGCGTTCGGAATAATATAATTCTTGCTAACAATTTTGGGGGCCTTTCAACTTTTGTTTGAGGATCAATAATAGTTCTCTTCTTGCCCATCAGGCAGATCTTCAGAGCTGCCAAGGCTCAGAGACCGATATACATGGGGGAGGTCAGGAAATGGCTCTTTAACGATTTCCTTCCAGAGAATGCCATGGCAGCACCTTACCAACCATGGCAATTTTCAACACACATCCCACAATATTCCATAAGATACATGCCAAGATTTGCACCACCAACTGTGGATTACTTGTTGCCGTAATTAGTCTGTGAATGGGAAGGGAGAGAAAAGTTAAAAGAAGTTAAAAAAATGACAACAAAAAACCCTTCTCTCCCTCCATTCTCTGGCCATAGTAGAAATGGAGGGGTGCGTGGGAATGAGGTCTCCTATCCTCTTTGAAGCAAGCAAAGCAGGAAGATGAACCCAATTGCTGTCAGATCTCCAATTCCAAAGTGATCATTCTATGGAACTGAAGAACTAGCAGAAGTAATTGAAACTAAAGGGAGAGTTCCCCGCCCTGCCTCTCTCCTCCCGCATTTCTCATGCGGGCTACATCCCTATTTGCCTTTTGCTGAAGCAAATTACAGATCAGAACAGTAGCCAGCACTTTTCCTGCAGTAACTTCCTAAAGAGCAGCACTTTAATACTGTCGTTAAGTGGAAGAATTCTGAGGAAGCCTTTGAAATGGTCTTCTAGCAGTTTTCACACTAAATTTTAATTTAACTTTTTTTTTGCAAAGTTTAAACTTGAAAACTGGAACACTTACCAAACCTTACTAGGGAGCTTTGGAATTTAAATTATACCTCAGATAATGGGATTATTCCCCTTTAATCAAAATTTCTTTTATTTAGAAATTGAAGAAAATATCTACAGGTATTTAAAAATCAGACTTATAAATCAAAGGCACTGAGAGCTGAAATAAAAAGTTGAAAATCTAGTGTAGCTCAAAATGAAAAAAAGGAACATTAAACAGGAAAAAAGCTATAGATATACATAAACAAAATTCTGCATCGTGCAGGATCCTGTCTTGTAACTTAGAATTGCCAACTCCCATAAAAAACAATTCTGAAGAATCCCTGCCCCAAACATGTAAGTATTTTGACATACTTGTATTTGCCTCAGTAATGCATGGACAATATTCATGACCATGCTACCAAGAACAGTCAAAATCAGGACAAAAAGGTTAAATACTAATTAAACTAAGAATAAAAATCAATTGCTTATAAAGTTATCCCATCAATATACATATATACTCTAGCTATTCTACACACACAAGTTTTTCACACTCAAAATACCAATATATAGACAGGAGAAGGGGAAAAAACTTGCATTTAGAATCCATAAAGTTAAGTGTTCTTAATTCTGTAGTAAGTCCTACTGTCATGGATTTTATCCCCAGAGAAGTATACATACTGGACAAGAGCTGGTAACATTTGCGAGTGATTAGTTTTACTGCTATTATTTTGTTGTTTTTATTCTTGGGTTGTAAGCTGCTTAGAATTTGTTTAAGATGGGCAGACATGTCAATGCTTTAAGTAAACAAATAAAGATGGAGGCAGAAATACAAAAATAGTCATGTGAAAATAAAACTGAAGTCAGAATTTAAAGAGTTAAATATCACCACACAAGCAAGACCTTACAATATAATTTCACTTAAGGTTTAAATTGATGGGGGGGGGGGAGAGGGAGGAATGTATAACTGAACAACCTAATTAAACCTAAAAGTAAGATAACAAAATACTGTTTTAGGAAGATCAGATGGAATTTGAAAGGCAAATTACATAAGAATCTTACCTGTACCAAGGATAAATAAAGTTTTCTAGTACTAGCTCAAACATCTGCAAACAAGTGAAATAATTAAGATGTGTATGCCACAAAATAGCCAACAATAATATTTAGCGCATATAAACATGCAAGAGCACTAAACAGAGAATATTTTTCATTCCATATTTGGTAGTTCAAGTTGTTTGTTCATGAGATAACCAAGGACATGGTATGCACCTGAAGGACATATTCCATAACATACGTAAAAACAGTGGCTACCTGCATCTATTTTCATAGTTATAGGTTCAAAAGTACATCTAGGTAAATTCTCGCATGTATTCAGTTTATGAGACACTTGAATAATAGCACGTAGATTTTCTAATGCTGTTACATTATCAGCAGCCAGAAAGAATTAACTATCTACCAGGGTAACAAGTGTAAAAATAATGAAAACCGTTGTTCATCTTGGGATTTAGAAAATACGACAGAAATATTTATATGTAAGCATTTTTAGAAGAACAGCAATTGATACTGCTGCAATAAAAAACCTCTGATTTAAAAAATGAGTAACATGAGTTATCTATAAATGGTGATGCTAAACAATTACCTCTGATAAGGAAGTATCAACTTTAGAAGGAACTTTCAGGCCCAGCCAAGGCTGATAATCTTCCAGCAGCGATGCAGGTCTATAGAAACAACAACAAAAATATTCCATTCATCTTTATTAAGATATGAAAATATAATTACCTACCAAAATATTTTAACTCACCCATGTCTATTACATTTGATATCTCCACATATAGCACAACTGCCATTCTGAGAAGATTGTTCTTGCAATTTTAATTGCTAAAAGCAAAACACAGAAAGAAATTCATTCTTCAGTATACTAGGAAAATAGCTATGCATTTCAAGGGGTTTTTTGGTAACAAAACTGATCACACTTTGTCAGTTGTGGAAGTGAGGGAATGCAATTACAGGTAGTCCTCGACTTACAACAGTTCATTTAGTGACCATTCAAAGTTATGTCACTGGAAAAAGTGACTTATGACCATTTTTCACACTTATGACCCAACGTCCCCATGGTCACATGATTTACATTCGGATGCTTGACAACTGACTCACATTTATGATGGTTGCAGTGTCCCGGACTCATGTGATCCTCTTTTGTGACCTTCTGAGAAGCAAAATCAATGGGGAAACCAGATTCACTTAACAACCGTGTGTCTAATTTAAGAACTGCAGCGATTCAACAAATGCAGTGAGAAGTCATAAAATGGGGCAAAACTCACTTGACAAGTGTCTCACTTAACAACATAAATGTTGGGCTCAATTATGGTCGTACGTTGAGGACTACCTGTACAGTATGGAAAAAAACCAGAAAATATTCCCCTAGCATAAATATATTTTGAGAGACATTAGCTAGAAAGCTCAGTTAATTTACACTGAAGCAATTCTCAAATGTATGGAGTCTGGCTCCCACTTTAAAATGTCATTTTTCCTTCTCTTCTGCCTCCCCTTTCTCCCCATTAGTCCTTATTAGCTACTACTGAAAGACTAACTTTCCCATCAAGCCAACCGAAGCAGAGAAATAGGAATATATTACCTAATCTTGCCTTGGATAATGCTGCAAGTGAAAACTTTGCAAGTTCCCCCTTTTTTAACACTACAGTCAGTTCTGGGTTTATTTGTTTAAAGCAACAGTATTATCAAACCTTAGCTGAAAATACAGTTAGTCCTCAACTTACGACCATCAGTTTAGTGTCAGTTTGAAGTTACAATGGCACTGAAAAAAGTGACATGGTTATTTTTCACACTGTTGTAGCATCCCCATGGCCATGTGTATTTATGACGATTGCTGCATCCTAGGGTCAGGTGATCACCTCTTGTGACCTTCTGACAAGCAAAGTCAAAGGGGAAGCCAGATTCACTTAACAACTGTATTAACTTTACGGCAGTGATTCACTTAACAACTGTGGCAAGAAAGGGTTTCAAATGGGAAAAGATCCACTTAACAACTGTTTCGCTTAGCAACATAAATTTTGGGATCACTTGCAGTCATAAGTCGAGGATACCTGTAAGTAGAAAAATACAAATTGCCTTAGAATCTCCCTTTCATTACAACTTCAAGTCACTTCTCCAGTCTCATAAGCTTGCCAGCACTACTTTCATAAAACCTACAACTGAAGACTCTGTGTGCTTTATATGCACGTTTCATAGCCTTTTTGTATGATCTAAAAATACAGAAAGCAAAATAAGGATGAACAATTTCTTCCTAGCCATGATTCCTAAATATTAGTTCACTACTAGGTTATATATTCAGTATTTATACAGTGAACTCCTCAAAATAAAATTCTTTATATGTTATGAATATATCCTACCCAGTAAGTCAATGAAAATCTATCAAATAATTTAATTGATTAAAGGATAGTCTTACAATCAATTTTTTGAGAATGATAAAAGAATGAATTTTTTTTAAAAAAATGCCATTAAACCTATGGGTGAAATTAAAGTAACTTTATTAATCCACAATGGCAAAATGCATTTCCTGTTCCCACTAGAAATCTTTACATATAGAATCCAAATTTGCCGAACTACGAAATGTTTCAAAACATATAAGGGTGCAAAAGTAAAAGAAAAACTTTAACACAATAACAAGTTTATTTCTACAACGTTTTTCTTCCTTTTAGATCAAGGATATATTTAATTTGCATCACTAGCAACTAAAAGTAATTACTAATGAATACATCTAAAATGTCAACTTCTCATTTAACATTAAACATGCTGAAGCCTGCAGGGAACACAAGCAATATTTCACTAATGTCCATCATGAGATATGAAAAGTACATTGATAAAATTATACATTACCTTGGATTTTTGTTTTATTGTAAACAGAATATTTGGTAAGAGGGTATCTGGTCCTAAGTAACAATAGAATGTTACAAATCCCGCCACAAAAGACCAGAAGATCATTAAGATGTGACGATACCTCAAAAGTAAAGGAAAAAATTACAATCCAACAGACAGTGCAAAATAACAGAGCTCTGCCTCCAAATCTGGAATATTATACTCAATACCTACATGCCAAAAGTATAACATACTTATCAAAACAGTCATCCTGCATGGTATGTACTTTAGAAATAGCACACTCAGGCCCAATGGGCCAATTTACAGAATGCTTTATTAATATTTTTAAGAGAAAATGTTACTTTGTTGTCCAGTGTCCTTCTGGATAGTGAGATGGGTGGTGTATAAATTTGATAAATAAATAAATAAAAATACTGTAGTTAGGAATATGCAAATATCATACATCAAGGAAGGAAGGAAAATGGCAACCAAAACCCAAAAAAAGGGGGGGAAAGGGGAAAAAAGAAGGATTTGATGCTTTAGTTTCATTTCAGCAATCTAAGGAGAAATCTCTTTACAATAACCAAAGAGCAATTATTGGGATCATGCTGCAGATGGAATCGGTTAAGTCCTTTGCACCTGGCCCTTACTCTTGATCCTTTCCCCTACTATTTCAGAAAGGAAAATATTCCACATATACAAACCCACAATATACCTTGGTTACACATCCCTATTTCTATCATTCCAAAGAGATTGTTGCTCTAGGTTCAGATAACAAAGCAATTTAAGACAAGCAGGGGGAAATGGCAGAAAGCACTCAATTGTTAACCAGACTTTTTTTTTGCTAATAGTGTAAACACAACTGCACTGTTTCACCTTGCCTTGGAGGCTATTATGTCTTGACAATTAAAATCAGAATAGCAGTTTACTTTAAAAAAAATTTTAGCTATGCTTCCAAGACTCACAAATCTGTTATTCCTTAACTGGTTCTTTCCAGATTCTGACAATGTACTTGTTATCTGAATTTTGTTTTGTTTTGCATACAGTATGACCACAGCTTATAAATAAGATTTCCTCTACCTGGCATTAACAGATGTATAAACTATAACTCTTATTAGTCTTCTAAAACAGCTATACTGTAAATAAATATTAAAATTCACTAGTGGAGAAGGAGTTGACATCCATTGTTTTAACCAACATCCTCATATCTCTCAGTAAGAACAATTCATACTGTCCTTTTTTTCTAAAAGGAACTTTTGAAGCTTAACTCAGAAGAAAACCAGAGCTGGAAGGGACCTTAGAGGTCTTCTAGTTCAACCCCCTGCTCAAGGAGGAGACCCTATACCATCTCAGACAGGTGGCTGTCCAGTCTCTTCTTAAAAGCCTCCAGTGATGAAGCATCTACAACTTCTGAAGGCAAGCTGTTTCACTGGTAAATTACAAATCCCTCCTTCACATCAAAATGTTTATAAGTGGATTATGTACACTGAGACAAAAAGTGAAATTGGACTCTTTAGAAAGTTGGTAAGAAGAAAAACAATCATACATGTTTATGTTTACGCCTTCTACCTGCCTGAATCATGCTAAAAGGAAGGGCATAAACATATGGTAAGAAATTAGTAACTTGGATAATTGACTGGAGTTGGTGAAAACAATGTGTACTATGCTTGAGTTACATGTACAGTACTGTAAACTGAAGGGCTGGGGGAAGGGGAAACAATCCAGCCACTTCCATGTCAGTATATCTAATTTTATTGGCTTCCAATTCTTACTTGGCCAGGGGTTCTCGATGGGTGAGCCAGAGCCCCCTGGAAATCACATTTAAAAAGAACAAAAAATACTCAGTCACACTTGCAACAGTAAAGTAGGACATTATCAAAACTGGTTCTGAGTTTTACTCATTTTCCAGAGCAAGTCCTACAACTACAGTTCCACCACATTCAATAACTCGGTGGTATATATTATGGTGGTGGTGGGAATAAAACTTAAAAAAGTAACGTATCTTTCTTCCCCAACCTCAATGGAATTATTTCCTTTGTGGGGGGCGGGGGCTGTCACAGAAATCCACTGACTTTGAGAACCACTGGGTAACTTATATGGTTCCCGTGGCATCCCAATCATATCATGCCCCTTGTTTTAGAAAGCATCACATCTTCCCCTTCTTCATCCTATCAAAAAAATATCGTTTTCCTTCTCGAGTTATATCCTCCTCCATCGCCCCGTAGGGAGAAGCTGCGCCAGCAACACATGTAACCAAGTCCAAGCCACCTCGCTCATATCGGCCAGCATGACCGGGGGATCCCGGACCCAGGTGGGCTTCTCTCCTTACCGGCTGAGCAGGAGCGTTGCCACACTGAACCCCAAAAAGATACAGCAAAACAAAGGGTATTGCCGGCAGGTCTCGCGCAGAAAGTCCACCCGGCGCGCGCGCTGGCACAGCCTCTCCAGGGCCGCGCGTGCCCACCTCATCCTGGAGGATGGGGGGGGACCGCGCCCCCAGCTTCAGCTTGACCCGAGGATCCCCAGGCGCTCCGTAACACACTTGAAGGGACCGAAAGCCCCTGCCTTCCGGTTTCCACCACTCGAGCCTTTTGCATCACGTGGCGAAGGGCTAGACCAATAGCGTCGCTTCTCCAGGGCGGAAGATAATCCTCGCCGGCCCCGAAGCCGTTCTGGCTTATTTTCCTCCCCCGTTCCCTTAGTTATCGCCAATAAACCGCTGCTTGAAAGAAGCGGAGTCCGGTCCTTTCTTTGATTCTTCTCGCGATCTCTCAAGTTGCAAAAGCTATCGACCAAACAAGAAGGGGCAGAACGGAATATAAAGAGGCACTTCCGCCCTTACCGTGACTCTTAGGTTGCCCTTTAGCCTGGAGGAAATAAAGCCGATTAAAATGGCGGCGTCAATCGTTGCCCAGATGCCCGGAACGCCGAACCTCTCGCTTTCTGTTGGGATTGGAAGCCTTGAAACTAAAAACGCGGCGGTTCCCTCCCGAACCGAAGGCTTCTTCCCTCAGCGATGCCTGGGCTTGATTGCAGCGTATCCTGCCCACAAATCCATGCGGTAAAAGATTGCAGAAAAATGGTTTTCAGCACTGATAGGAAACTTGGGGACCAGATGTTGCTGAATATCAATTCCAATTTGTGCTCGTTTGCAGCCGGTATGGCAAATATTGAGGGAAGCTGACAGTTATACTTAAGCAATCCCTGGAGTATACCGTTCCCCACTTCCGATGCAAACCAGTTGGACGTCACCAGCGATAAATTGCATTCACCTGCTCCGCTAATGCGGCATACTCTCGTGCGGCTCCATAATTAGCTGGTTATCGAGGACGCGGAGCAGGCTTTCAAGAGACTGGTTATTAACGTCTTTCTTGATACAAGTGCTTATGTGAGTTTGCTGACCAATTCACATTGATTTTACTGCTAAATCGCTCTTCTAGATTAATTTAAAGCTGGCTACGAGCCTGTTTACTGGATGAACTCTGCTAAAAAAAAAGGTCGGGCTACAATTTGCAATCCCCTTATTCTTTCCTGGCTATAATGGGAGACAGCTGCTGTGTTTTAAGGCAGTTTTATCACGCACACCCCAGGACTCTTTCCCCCAATGATATTAATTCCCAGAAACCTCTCAGCTGAGCTAAATAGAATATAATCGGACTACATAATGGATCTCCCAAAAATTTCCAAATCCATTTCTATATCTTTAAAACCATGAACAATTTGGATTGTAAATATTTCAAGGAATATATTTTCAAAATATTTTCTTGGCCCAAATGGAGATTTCTGGACGTTTCTGACATGCCCCTTATCCAATGAAATTAGATACGTGAGAACAGGAAACACAGCCTTCTCTAGGGGCAACTCCATTTATGGAAAGTCGAGGTATTGCTGAAAGTATAACCCTCCTTCCCTAAGGTATTAAAATGTATTTGAAACTGAGTTTTGTATTTAAAGCTTAAGTAACTGCATTATATAAAAAGATGGTTTTTATGTCACGTGTTTGTGCTAGGATGTATTCCTTTAATAATATCATCTGTAAGGCTAACAACTATTATTGTGCAAATCAAAATTAATATAAAATTTACTTGCAGAAAAAATAGCTTAACATTTTGATAAACATAATTTGGCTTGCTATGTAGTGTGACCTGGATCATCATGTTAAAAAAATGTTTTTAAGCTTCAGTTTTGTGGCATGAACAAAAAGCATAGAACTCATTATCACGTGATATTCCCACAATCTTCTAATCCAGGGGTGTCAAACTCACAATGTCATGTGATGTGTCGCAATGTGTCGTGACTTTTTTTCCATTGCCAGCAATGAGGTGGGCGCATTTTTGCCGACAGTTTGACACCCCTACTCTAACCCATTACTTAACTAAAACTAATTTGAAGTACTGTACTTTCCTTTAAGATTTTTTCTTTCAGAAAATTCAATAGGTCATTTTAACAAAGTATACACATTTTGTACTTTAGCTTGCAATGAAATAGTCAATATCCAACAAAAATTAAACGTAGTTTCAGAATTAAACTACTAAGTACAAATGCAAACTATACAAAATGGGCACCCCCACAGAGCAAATGAGTTTCATCTGAATAGTCTTAGAAAAAGTAATCCAAGTATGGTTATTCTTGACACAACCATCCAAATGTCTGCACATGTAATTTTTCTCATGTACGATGTCCCAGCCTTGTAATCTCACTACAAGTAAGCCTTTTGGTACCGGCATGGAATTCATGATTCCATTTGGAATATAGTACATTATTAAAACAATTACGTTCTGCACTCAAGGTAAGAATCCTCGTATATTAATATTCTATGAATGCTTTTCTATTCCTAAGCTAACCTATATAGATCACATATAGAAACCATCAATCTCCCTCACAGAGCACTTCTGGGTGGTGTATATATAGGCATAAAAACACAAAAGCTATATATCTCAGAGGTATCTTACAAAAGCTATATATATCACAAGCAGGGGAAACGCTTCAGCAAGTTAGCCCTCTCTACAACTATGTGCTTCTCTGTGGGCAGCACAGCCAGGTCTACAGATCTTTCCAAAATGCCAGGAATGGAAGCTTGCCTCTCTTCTGGGAGAACATTTCAAAGGGCAACTTGCACCATTTTGCCCCCAATCTCTGTATCTGTGAATTCATGGACATTTCCAAATTGAATGTGAGTGTGCTTGGTAGAACAATACTGGCAAATTTTCCTTCTTCCCATCTTTTGTCTGCAGATGGGTTAAAATGGAGGAATTCCTTCCTTTTTAGAATTTTATATCACCTGTTTTAACTCAATCATACCGAAATCTTATTACCTACTTACCTCCGCTGTCTGTGCACAACCTCTTCAGAATACCAGACAATCATACTAACATAACCCTATTCTAGAAGGGTATGTGAATATTAGGATTAAATATGTATGACATTAATCATTTAATATTAACTTTATGTTTGTGAGTGTTGAACACATGTACTATTCCTAGAATTCCAAGTCTTTTTTTTGGGGGGGGGGGAGGCAGTATACACTTCATATAACCATCTTGAAGTTTTGTTCTAAAAAGTATTAACAAGTGTAACACTTCCACTGGAATACTATGGCATAATACAACTATAGTAAATACAACGTCACAAGTTTGTTTCTTTTGCAGCAATGAAATCCAACAAAACTCATTGCTTGATTAAATATAGTATCCAGTTAAGTCATTCATATTTAACTGATTCTAATCTCAAAAGTTGTACTATCAATCAATTTACAACTATTTTATTTTTAACGAATATCTTTTTTAAAAATAATTTTGAGTTTCATTTCTAATGTGATTTTTTCCTCCACCTTTTACTGTAATAAAGTATGCTTAACATCACCCCTATTTACTTCATAAAACATAACTTTTTACCAAGGACTATCAAAAATATATGCATACTTTTTTACAGTTTTCTTTAAAAGCCATCTTTGAAGGGCAAACAGAATTTCAGGATACCTTTATGTAGTTGACAATGCTCAGTTAATGATTTCTTGTCAGAATATTCTTTAAAGACTATCTTAAATTGTGCTTATTTTTTGGATGATCATGTCAATACATGGGAAACTATTCAAATAGTGGCAATTGCCCCTGTCTAGTATATAAGCCCTGGGATTTCCAGATTTTTCCCCCACTTCAGCCTAATTTAGTTATATACTACCTGTGATTAAGAGTACTTATTAGAGTATAAACAATCAAATTTAGTTTACTGATCACTTCTTATATTCACTGTTTGCAAATATTGTTGCTCATCAAGTTCACTTTAGTTCAGCTATATGTTATGTAATGTAGACTATAAAGTCTAGAATAATTGCTTTAAACATGAGTTCCAAGAAATACTATTTTTCATTAAAAGACTAGTTCCAATCCTTAGTCTTCTGTAAGCTCTTCTATAAGCTTCAACAGTAACTTGCATAAGCTACTCAATTCTGGAACACAAATACCTTCATTAATATATAAACTAACACAGAATTATATACCTCCAACATTTCTGCTGTAATACAATAGTAAACTGTCTTAATATAACAGGATGTGTGATATTTTGTAAGCACCATATCCTGATAACTTCAATTAATATTGATGTGATCTACAACAATGACATCCATCATGATCAATTAAGTGTTATCTAAAACCATGTATCTATATATCCATTAGTGGTATCATTTCCTTTACATATTCAATTTTAAAACTTTCAAAATTAACATTTTCTCTTAAAAGATCAATTTTTCCACAATACAAGTTTCCACATGCATTTTACTGTAGCTTTATCATTATACTGTTAAAAAAACTGCACCAATGTCAGAACAGTGCAAATAATGTTTAATTGTAAAAGTCAGAATGGCTTGAATTCATAATTATTCGAGAACACTGTCAAGATTCTGTTACTTATTACTCACCATTTCTTACAAACTCTACAGGTAAGTCAATTCCAGTCCATTTTGACATGTATCCTATAAGCCCACTTTATCTTGTGGACGTGTGATTACAATTTCAGCTTCCATGTTACTGTAAATTTTCATTTTTCATCTGCATCAATATCTGTTCTGAATAAATAATCATTTACTTCCCCCCATCAAAATCAGTCATGCTTGAAAACTTTTAAGAAGTTTGTTTTTCAGCAATGCAAGGGATTTGGAAGATCCAAAGTAAGATGGTTTCTCCTCTTTCTAGAATTCCTATAAAGAATTAGGTCAGATTTGGCATGAACACCTTGACAGTGCTCTTCATTAAACCATGACAGTAAAGATGCCAGTTGGCACTACAACCTCATTGAAGGGAGCATTTCAACTTCCTTGGCACTGGGATTGCCAATACCAAGGATTACAATGAAATCAAAATTTAAGGCTACATTTAGCAAACCTAAATTCCATAAACCTCATCCTATCAAGTTTAAGATTTTAGAAGCTGATGCAACACTCATATTTCTTATTCAAATATGGAAAGTAGAACTTTACCATGGGCAGCATATGAAACTGTGGCAATAGGTGTTTCATTAAGCAATGACTTTTTACCATCAGCCACTTAGCTTTTCTCTTAACTAGCAAGGCACATTTACATATTCCCATGAATACTTGACAAATTTTAAATTACACTTTATGTCCCAGCTATCCCAGTAATTGACATACAATATACTAAAATGGTTTATTAATATAACAAAAATTCAATTAATGTGAGAGACAGACTACTGGAAATGACTATTCTAAAAAATGTAAATACAAGTAAACATACTGAA